>NC_056746.1:623483407-623783407 GCF_019279795.1 Protopterus annectens | reverse complement strand
ATCCTTCAGTGGATGCTCCTTTCTCAATGGTCATACCAGGAACTTCCAATGTCTCACACCATTATGATCACGCAAGCGTGCAAAAAGCATCTCATGTGGTGGATGTCTTCCCCCCAGCTCCTGTTGGGGAGACCATTTGTTCCACCTCCTCCGGTTGCTACTCTGACAACGGATGCCTCCCTGATCGGGTGGGGGGGGCATTATCAGAGCAGGACAGTCCAGGGCACATGGCAACCAAACGAATGCCACTTGCACATAAATGTTCTGGAGATGAGAGCAGTGCTTTTAGCGTTGCAAGCCCTTCATCACTCTCTTCCCTTGGGAACGATTGCAATCCAGACAGACAATATGTCTGTAGTGTGGTACATCAACAAACAAGGCGGAACCAGATCATACCCCCTGTGTCGAGAAGCACTCAGACTGTGGCAATGGGCGATTTCTTCTCAGCGCTTCTGATAGCAACGCACATCCCCGGAAGTCCAATCACATTGCGGACAAGTTGAGCAGAGCTATTCTCATGCCTCACGAGTGGTCTCTGAAAGACTCTGTAGTGAGAGAGATTTTTCTCAAGTGGGGTCAGCCTTGCTGTGATCTTTTTGCTACTCCCCAAAACAGCAAGTGCAGAGAATACTTCACTCTATTCCCTTTACCAGGCCAACCCAGCAGGGACGCTAGTCCAAGTTTGGCCCCGGGACTTCTGTATGCATTTCCTCCTTTCCCACTGATCTCTCAAGTAATACAGAAAGCTATCGCTCAGAAGGCCTCATTGATCCTCATTGCTCCTTACTGGCCTCGACAAGTGTGGTTCCCCTTTCTGCATCGATTTCTTTTGAGCGACCGTGGAATCTGGACCTAGTTCCAGATCTTTTGATCCATCAGTCGGGTCAGTTTCATCGCTCCCTCCCCTCTCTGAACCTCACTGCTTGGTTCCTCCACTTCCAACCGTAGCCAGGCTTCCTCAATTATCTCACTCTGTTAGAGATATTTTGATAGCTTCCCATAAATCTTCCACTGAAAGATTTATTTGAGTAAGTGGAAACGCTTTTCATATTGGGCACAAGGAAAGGACATAGATCCTTTCACCGCTTCCATCCAATTAGTCCTTGATTTTCTTGCTGAACTCTTCCATGCAGGTTCATCTCCATCTACTCTTAAGGTTCAATTGGCAGCTATTTCTAATTTCCATGTGGGTATTTCTGAATCCGCACTAATGTCCCACAAACTCTGCAAAGCCTTTTTGAAAGGAGTTTTTCTTCTCAGACCTCCTGTAAGAAATCCTCCTTCTCCTTGGGACCTAAATTTAGTTCTTGCTTCTTTGATTCTTTCCCCTTTCGAACCTGCAGCTTCATGTTCCAAAGTTATTATCATGGAAAACTCTCTTTCTGGTGGCTATCACATCAGCTAGAAGAATTTCAGAACTTCAAGCACTCAGTTGTCGTTCTCCTTACCTTGTGTTCCATAAGGACAGAGTTTCCTTACGAACTAACCCGCCCGTTTTGCCTAACGTGGTTTCAACATGAAATCTAAACCAATGCATTGACCTCCTGTCTTTTTCCGGAGTATTCAAATAGGTCTGAACAAAATTACACTGTCTGGATGTTCATCGTCAATTAAGGTACTACTTGGACAGGACGAAACAATTCAGAAAATCTGATCAGCTGTTTGTCTCCTATGCGGAAAGCAGAAAGGGACTTCCAGTTTTAAAGGTATCTTTATCCAGATGGCTAACATCTCTGATTACCCTTGTTTATGAGATTAGACACCAAAACTGCCTAATAAGCCTAAAGCCCATTCCACCAGAGCTTTGGCTACTTCTCTAGCCTTCCAAGACAGACTGCCTATTGACACCATTTGTGCAGCGGCTACTTGGGCTACTCCTCACACTTTTATTTCCCATTATAAGTTGGATTTAGCTTCTAGGCATAGAGCTAATTTTGGTTCCACTGTTCTCAGGAGTCTGTTCCGTTAGGCCACCCGGGACAAGGTGCTAGGGACGCGTCCCATCCAGCAAGAATGAAGGCGAGATAGACAACTTAACATATAGAAGTTATGTTCTTACCATAACGCTCCATGTTAGTTGTCTTCTTCTCGCCTTCTTCTTGCCCCACCCTCCTTCCCCTGGCCTGGACAGACCTAGAGGAGTTGTGATCGTGACCTCTCTTTCTACCACCTCTTTCTTAGCTATATGCTATTATGCATATTTCTTGTTTCAGGATGTAGGTCACCCTTCTTCTTCCTGTTGTTAGAGGTGGATTCTGTTTTTTACAGTTATACTGTTTCTGTTATAAGCTGGGGTTAGCTTACAAACGAGATCTGAGGTAACTCTCGCCTAGCATTGTGGGATATAAGGGGAGCCTCGAGCCGGTGGAACCAACTCTCGAGCTTTAGAGTGGCGAGTCGGAGCCGAGGTCGGCTCCGAACCCATCCAGCAAGAAGAAGGCGAGAAGAAGACAACTAACATGGAACGTTATGGTAAGAACATAACTTCTATTTAGCTTACAAACGAGATCTGAGGTAACTCTCGCCTAGCATTGTGGGATATAAGGGGAGCCTCGAGCCGGTGGAACCAACTCTCGAGCTTTAGAGTGGCCGAGTCGGAGCCGAGGTCGGCTCCGAACCCATCCAGCAAGAAGAAGGCGAGAAGAAGACAACTAACATGGAACGTTATGGTAAGAACATAACTTCTATTTCCAAGTTACTGGTTTCTTCCCTATCACACCATCACATTTGTCATCTACCTGAGGAAAGATTCTGTGGAGTCTGCTTGGGTTATAAAAAATACCTATGCACATACTTCCAAGCAAAAATGCTAAATCTTCTAGACTTTGTTGCTTATTTCATAGCCATACATATGTACTCCCATTGTTTCCCCGTGGATTGCTTATCTAATCTTACTTCCTGATCTTTTCTAACCTCCCGTGATAGATGCCTATAGTTATCATGCACTTTTATATGCCCTGTTAATTATTTATTTTTGAACAACAGCTTTTGTTCTAGATTCAACTAAAAACTCTACAAGATCAGGTCTTTCACTTAGGGTCACCTATCCCTTTTTCTTTGCCTATACTCTGATATTAATTCTTGATAGGAAAGGCATGTTCACAATTGCTAACATATGTTACATATATTTTTAAAATACAATTGTTATCAAGCCACAATTATATAAATTGATTAATTTCTGCCTTCTGTTAAACCTCACTCTTCCTCCAAAACATTATTCTGCATGTATTGTTCCCAACAACGTCCATTTTTCTATGTAATCTGCTCTTACCCTTTTCTAAAGATTTAAATTACAGTTCTTTTATCTCTGTTACAATACTTACTGCTTCAAATACAGTTGGTTTTGACTATGGCTTCCATTTTCTAGTGCTTGTTTTTTGGCAGCTACCAAAATGAAACTTAAGGAGATCTTACTATGTATAGGCAATTCAGATCCTGTATCCCATCTCAAAAAAATAATTTTCTTAATTACACCAATCTGCATACCCAATATTACTGATGGAGTACTCTATAGGGTAATTTTTAATGTCTGCCACTTCATTACACTCCCAAGACATACAGTTGCCACTTTCTTCCCCATCACACCACCAAAATTTGTCATCTATCTGTGGATACATTCTTTGGAGTCTACTCAAGGTATAAAGATACCCATGCAAACACTTCCAAGCAAAAATCCTACATTTTATAGACTTTGTTTTGCGTATTTTAGAGCCATACATGTGTATCAAATTGTTTCTCTGTGAATTGCTTATCCAGTATCTCTTTTCACAATCTTTTCTAACCTCCTTTGATTGATTCCTATAGTTATCATGCAATATTTCATATGCCCTACTAATTATCCCTTTTTTAGCATCAGCTTAACTAAAAACTCTACTAGAGCAGGTCTTTCACTCAGGGTTGCTTACCCATTTCTCTTTGCCTATACTCTCATATCAGTTCTTAAAATGGAAGACAGTTTCTAGCCTGCAGTCCAAATATCTTCTTGGCCTCAACCCACTCTATTACTTTTCTCTCTTTAGTTATTTGTTCCAAATACCTTGGTTCCTTTGCCATTTTTCTCCAATATATTCCACCCCCCTCTTGCCTATTCTCTGCACCATTAATTGCAGCCATTTCTATCAGTAGAATCTCATTTTCTCTATGATTGTGTTTCTTAGAATACTTTCTGTCATTTTATAAATATAATATTTTGCATGGCTTTTGTTATTCTTCTTAAGAAATTGCATCCAAAATACCACTCAGTCCTTATTTCATGAATTTCCTTTGGCTTCATCATCATCATCATCCCTTTCCACTTTGAATTTCATCTTTCTGTTTCAGTTATGTATCTGAACATTAACTGTGTAAATCTAAAACATCCCTTCAAATATGGTAATCTTAAACCACTTTGTTCTATTGGAAAGATCGGTTTATTCTACTTGACCCTTGTCCTCTTCCCTTCCTAGATAAATCCTTCAACTCTTTATTAATTACTATCCACAACTTCTCCTCTGGTTAATAAAAATCTGCCTGATTTGTATATAAAACTAAAGAGACTTAAACCCATTTTTACCGTCTGTATCTTGCTATCCATATCCATAAGCAAGAGTTTCCAACATCTCAGTTTTTGTACTATCTTTTGTTTAGTCTCTTCCCACATACCCTTAGCTACCATAACAGAATATTTTTAAACCCTTTTTACATGTCCTCATAAATATGAGCATTGCTGAACCATTCCATGTGTGGGCACATAGTTTACAGCTATATCATTTGTTTTGTCTTCATTAATTTTATATAACAAAAAGCCTTGAAATTGTCTCAGAATAGTCTACAACACTGAGATTTCCTTTTCTCATTTTATCAGGTACAAAATAATATTGTCTGCAAATAAAGCCAACTTTTCTTGATTACCGTGGCAATTATGTCATTGAATTTCTGAGTGCCCTATTTTCTTTGCCAGTGACTCTAAGTATAATGTAAATAAAGGGGAAACAGGACACCCCTGCCTGTTCAGACACAACTCATCAGAGAGGAACCCTACCACTTAAATTTTTGCCTCTGATCCGTCATGTAACCTCCTAATTAACCTTATTATTCTATTAGGGAAGGCAAATGCTTCAATTGCCCTGCTTGTAAAATCTCAGCTTACTCTGTTGAATGCTTTCTCTGCATCAATGCCCACCAACAGAAGTGGAATTTTCTTAGATTCTGCTTCTCTCTGGATCATCATTATTCTAGTAATGTTGCAAAATGTTTGCCTCCCCTCAACAAAGCCACATTGGTATATATATATATATATATATATATATATATATATATATATATATATATATATATATATATATATATATATATCAGTGTTTACAATACCTTTGCCTTTCTTTTAGCTGTTATAGAAATACACTTTATAATCATGGTTTAAAATTGAAATGGGCCTATATGAACCTGGGTCTTTATCGTCTTTATGTATTACAACCACCACAGCTTTCTTCCATGATGTTGGTGCTTCTCCTCCTTTTAAAATACAGTTAAACAAAACCTTCCAAATCTTCATCACTTTTTTTCCTCCTAGCTTCAAACATCCACAGAAATGCCATCTATTCCTGAAGACTTTAATGCAGATTGATTATACATCACTATTTTTATCTCATCTCCTCCAAGCTTAACTGTTAGTTGTTGAGCCTCATTTCCATCTAACCTTGGCATACCTACATCTTCTGTAAATATTTCTATTTTGCTTTTTCTTGATTTCCACATGCTTCTGCTTTAAACACATTTTCATAAAATTTCTGAAATATCTCTACTACCTGTATAGGATCTCATTTTTTTCTTCATTTCAATTTCTGATTTTTGTATTTTTTAGCATATCTGAATGTATGTTTAAAGATTTTCCATTTATTCCAGCCTTTTGTTAATTGAGTTGATGTATTCCTTCAGTGTTTTAATCAGCTATGAGCACATTTGACTTAATTTTCCTCTAGATTACTGGAAGCCATGTCTTGTACAAAGCTGGAGTTTGAGCTTTCGGTTGGACAGCTGCAGGATTCTTCCCAGTCAGTATTTTCTCTTCACCTTTACTAGATGATTTTCTTCCCCACTGTCTTAATTTCTTCTATGGTGGTATACAGGCAGTGGACTTACTAGTCAGTTACTGAACTTACTAAAAGTGACAGAGTTTTTGACCCTTGTCTTTCCTTTTCTTTTTCATGCTGGGAAGAGCTGAAGTTAAGCTGTTGATCAGTGTGCAGCCATCTTAGAAAACTGCTCTCCACTGATTTTTATCCACCCAGTAAACACCCCTTAAAGGAATATTGCTTTACTTCCTCATACTCCATATTCTCTAGATCTTCAAGCCTCTCCTACAGTTACTTCATACTAGGTATTCATATAACTATGACATATGTTTTATACTCTCCTGCTTACATCAATTATTTTCTTTTAACCCTCACACAAAACCCCACAGCAATTACCTGACTGCCACTACCTCCATATTTCAGACTAAATAAATACCTATATTAACCATTTACATCACATTGCACCTATGCCAACACCCAACTCACAGACATCAAACATATCAGGATCCCAATATCTCATTATTTCTAATTTGGGTAGAAACCACAGATTTTTTCCAAAACTGCACATTCCAAAACCATTACTCAAATTCAGTCCTGTAATCTTTATACTGCTGCCAAGAGGCAACACTGAGCCTAATCTGGGACTACTTAAAATAATGCCGCAATTCAGAGCAATAAACAGTGTAATTTTATCTGCTCTTTCTTTAACTGCCACAGCATCAAGAACAAAATTGACCAAATCAATTATCTTGACGTTACAGCTATTACAAAAATATGGCTGAAACCTGACACCCAGTCTTCATCTCATCATACTGAACTATTCATATGTACAAAATTATAGACCAGACAAAAACCCAGGGGAAGAGCACTAATTCTCTTCCAAGACCACTTTAACCCCACCACCTTTGCACAAGCTAACAGTAACTCTGAATCAGATCCTAATTATATCCTTTTAAAATTTCTAGCAAATAACCAAAATCCCTTGTTATAGCCAGTGGAAATACTTCCACCAGCCTCACTATCAAAATTTAATATCCTTATCCCACAGCTACATGCCAAAGCTTCCAAAATATATAGCCTAATCATTTTTGGAGACTTTTATCTTAATTACTTAAAAACAAAAGCCATTGATATATCAGAACTCCTGGCCAGCTTAAGTCTTACCCAAATCAACTCTGAAGCTACTAGACCACATCTTCAGTCTAATAGGCACATCTTGCTAGATCTTGTAATAACTAATAATCCTACAATGATATCTGCCCTCACTATACATCAGCCTTCCTTCAGTGATCACTTTCCCATAATTTTTTCAGTACATAAGTTTAGGTTTATATTTAACATTAGATTATCACCTTCAAACCTAAATCCATTCAGAATATCACTAATCTTAAAAAAGTCACCCTTGATTAGTCTTGCATAGTTACCATAAAAGACCGCAACAATGCAGCTAACAACCTTACCAATACCCTACTGTAGTTGCAAAGCAAATTCCCTTATGACAAAGGCTGCTTCAACTTCAGAAACATGACTGGTTATCTAACAAACTCAAATACCTCCTCAAATTATGTGATGAAGCATTGCACAATTGGAAATGCAACCCTTCCACAGATTCCTGAGCCAAATATACCTCATTACACAACCTATCCAAGCAATCCATTTGCAGACACAAAAGCAACCATTACTAAATAAACAAATCTCACTTTTAGCTAAACACAAAAGATTCTGGAAAGAAATAAACCTGTTGACTGGTCAAAACACTCAACACCTTCCCCTCAACCCTTCTAATACCACCACAAACAAACCCTCATGCTCTAACTTCCTCAGTGAGTTCAGCCACCTGCCTCACATCAACAACACAAACCTACCAACCCATAGTCACAGTCTATCTCCTTTACATTCCACTATTCCACTACAAAAAGATTAAAGCCAAAGAGACAGAAACACAAATAGACCAAATTCACATAGATACTTCCCCAGGCTCATCAGATAACCTTGCTCCTTGGTTCACTTGCTTTGTAAGGACTTCATCTCCCACCCTCTCATTCATATATCCAAACATTTTTTAACTAATAAGATTATACCTCAGTTGGAAAACAGCTATAGTCACTCCTATTACAAAACTACCTGTCATCTACTACTTCCCAATATCTTCCTATCTCCTTACTTCCTACTTTAGCAAAAATACTAGAAAAAAATATTTACAGCCAAATTACTACTTATTTACATCAATACAATCTTCTGTCTAGAAAGGGACATGGACTCTTGCCTAAGCATAACAGCTCTCTTCTCCCTCATTGATGGCATCCTGACAGTATGGACAAAGGCAACTAGACAGGATCTGTTTTCATTGACTTCACAAAAGCCTTTGATCTAATTGACTATAACTTACTATTTGACAAACTAACTGAAGTAGGTATTAGTGGTATTGCAAAACCTTGGTTTGGTGATTTCCTCACCAGTAGATCCTTCAAGGTGAAAGTAGGCACTACCACCTCTGAAACAGCTTCTGTTATGAAATAAGTTCTGCAGGATTCCACTTTATCCCCTTTGCTGTTTTCTATATGTAATTACAAACTCTTATCTGATCACCCTCAGATACCTTTGATTCTCTATTCAGATGACATGGTCATCTACAGGTCAAACAAATCCTACCCTGTTATTCAAACTCAGGTCCAAGATGACCATCAAACCCTCAGCTGATGACTATTAGTTCAGAATCTTATATTTCGTCCTTCAAAAACAAAAGCAATTCTATTTAGAAACAACCAACCAAATAAATAGCCAAAGCATCCAGCTTCCTTGGTATTAAACATGCTAACAATTCCACCATAGACACTACCACATTCTTTAAGTACCATGGCATTTAGCTAGACCAATCTGTTAACTTTCAGCTACACATTCAAACATGTGCAAAAAAATCAACACACTACTGTTTTGGGCAGATAAACTATGATATTTTCTGTCCCAGCCAGCCAAAGCTGCCACAAGCAAAGGAAAACTCTTATCTCAACTAGAATGTGGACTACCCATAATTGCTACAGCCTCAAAGAAAAATGTCACCATCTTGCAAGCTATCTCCAATAAAATATGCCTGTTCATTACTAACTCCCCCATTAAAGAACACCACTATGTAATTCTCGCCAAAGCTTTAATGATCAGGAGCCAACCTCCCACTAGGATTCACTAATTCACAAATCCCTTTTGCCTGAGATATCACCCCATTTTACTCAGAAACTCTTTACCAAAACCCTCACATATAATCTTAGGGTATCTCTTAATCTCAAGCTTAACCTACTAATTAAAAAAAAACTAAACTTCATTGTACTAACAGTGCATTCTCCAGTGTACCACATAAATTATGGAACTCCATTCTACTCTCAGTCAGAGATGTCCATTAGTACTCTGACTTCAGACAACAGCTCAAGGAACTCCTCTTCACCCAAACCATAGTGCAGCTACACTCACACAGCTCACATTACATGAACCCTGCAGCTGTCACACCCCTTTATCCCTATATCATCTTTCCTTATCGCATCTTGTCACCCATCCCCTCACTTACTGCCTCTCATTCATCCTCCCTCTTCTCATGTATCTTTCACACTTCCTCTCTTTTCTGCTCCTCTTCCCTCTGCATGTGTCTCTTACTATTTCTTTGTCTTCTCCCCATGGTATTCTTGTCTGTAACTGTTCACACTCACTTCTTTTAATGTTTTCATACCTCTCTATATAATGATGTGCTGCTATCCGTGTAGCTTAAGCCAACTTGTTCATTATGGCTACATCTTATCCAAAAAAAGCTGCTAAACATGATTTAATTTTTCCATCCATGGTTTGACATTACAAATTACTTTTTGAACTAAATGCTGTTACATATTCTTGCATATTCTTGCATCTGTAAATATGTTTATGTTTTTGGCTTAGCCTGTATCTTTAAATATGTTTTGTTCATTTATTATAAGATCATATTTACCCAGTTGTGCCTGCAAATGATCCACTGAGATTAGGGTACAACCCCTGTAAATAAATATAAATAAAATATTCAAATATATGTTCACAGGCATAGCACAACATAAGTAAACAAATATGCACTCCTTTTCTTCTTATTTCTACAACTGATGAGGAGAGAGTTTATAATAAAGATCATGCCCAATGTAGTCATTTATTATCAGTTCCATTGTATAGGCCACAAAATATGTTAGGCTTTGTGCTGAACTACTTCAAATATAATTGCAAAAATAATTCAGTACTCGTATGTAACCTTTTACCAGAGTCAATACTACTATTATTTGGCATCATTATTCATGGATATAATATGTAGCAGACGTTCTTGCAATAAACCTGCCTAATAAATATTAAATATGCCCTGTCAATAAGACAAAAAGATACTACAACAACAGCTTATGAGTAATTCGTGTGTGTGTGTGTGTGTGTGTGTGTGTGTGTGTGTGTGTGTGTGTGTGTGTGTGTGTGTGTGTAATTTTTTAAATGTATTTATTTTCCCTTTTTTTTCTTTCTCTACCGTCTATGTTCTCTTTTCCATGTGTCCAGAGATCCCAGAGGCAGCCTAGCATCGTACTTCCAAGGTCAGGTAGCACTCAGCATCTACCTCTGCCCACCCAGGATGCCCTCTCCAGATCAGGACAGTGGCTGTGTTTCTGGGGCATCCAAGCATGACATAGCCGAGAAAATCGCAAAAGGTGTGAGCTTCAGAACCTGGCAGAGAATGCAGTTGAGCAGACAGTGGAGCGACACCTTCAGCCAAGACCTCCTCCAGTAGGTTGCAGACTCTCTGAACCAGTTGTCTGCATCTATCAAGCCACCAGAGACATCCACCCTCATGTTACCAGGGTCCCCCACTGTAGATGCATTAAACAGTGGGAATATCTGAGGCCCTCTGGAATGGGAAGAGACCTGATCCGATACCTTATCTCCCTCCCCCATTTTTTTTGTGTCTGCCATTTGAATGCCTTGCATCTACCATTAATGTCAGCTCAGCAAAGTGCTCATCTCTGTGTTTTATGTTACAGCCATTAAGCTTCTGTCCTGTACCTTCTTCCCTAACCCTTTCTATAACTTTGCTCTTATATAAAAAAAATTGAAAAGTACAGAATCTGTTCCCCATCAAAAATATAGTAACCCTTCTCTCCCATCTCGTCTAGCTAAAGCTCTTGATATCTTCCTTTTGTGTGCACCTTATCTCTCTTCACCATCTTTAGCTGTCCTTTTTCCCCTTTACAATCTTATAAAGACCAAATCATGGTGTCCGTATAAGGACACCCATGCATTTAGTACTTAACATCTTTCATCTTTTTTTTTTTTAATTCCCTTCTATATAGCTGTGCTGGACGCCTCTTTCCTTAGTTGAATGCAGGTAATATATGCAGGCTTGCTCAAGTCTGCATTTGCCACCCAGTGCTGAAAATAACCAAACAATTGTCACTTTACACTGAAATGATAACATTGACATTCACAAATAACCACATTATTTTTTTTTTCCATTTGCGCTGGAACAGTGTCCATAGTGACATAGCAATGTTCTTTGCTGTCTGACCTTGCAGACACATGAGGTCTGGTATTATTAATATGCTAGGATGGTCTCATGCAAGTGACTTTTTTTTTTTTTCAGTTGAGACCTGAGGAGCCATCTCTATGGACTGGGAGAAACTGAATAAGACACCAGGGAAATTCCTCTACTTTGCATCCTGTGTGACATCTTTGTGTCAAAGAGTTGGAGTGATACTATACATAGTGGGTGGTTAGAAGCATTGTTTACATAGCAGCTTAGTATCAAAAAGTGCAACCTGGTTTAATCTGCTAATTAGTCTAACTCTGAGATAAAATAATTTCAAAAATTCTGCAAAATGAATTTTTTAAAAAACATATAACTTCTATGATGAAATAGACTTGATATTACATTGGTCAGCCTATTATAAATGCTTTATGCTTTTAATAGAAACAAATGAAAGGGAGCAAGGGGGGACTTTGGAGATCTGTACTTTTGCTCAGGAAGTAAATGAATAGACCTTCAGTGTACCCAACATCTTTTGTGGACACTGTCAAACAGAACTCAGATTTAGTGAGAATGATGACAACAGGGGGAAATGCCAGCACTGGATTTGAGATGCCTTTTGCTACAATTTCATTGATCAAGCCAAGGGCTTCTGTAGACAGTTCTAACTTTTGGTGCAAAGTCATAGAGCCATTAGAAATCACAGTTCCACAAATTCAAGAATTGGTTAAACGTTGACATAATCTTAATTTAGAAATCAAATGCATGGCATTGCAGATTGTTTTGCTGAACTTTAGCAAAAAACAATCTCATGCCCCATGCTGCAATGTTTTCTGCCATGGTGTTTGACTAAAATCACAGAGAAGTTAGGAATGTGGTCTAGAAGGTAGAAAGGAGCTATAAAAATGAATGTCAGGATATTCTGTTGGTGCATTTTGACAATCAATTATTTGATAAAACAAGCCATAGTGTTCAACGGTAAACTAGCTTGCTGACTTTTTTTATTTTTGCTGAGAACTGTAGCATTTCAGAAGTTAATTTATGATATTTTTTGGTGGGGAGGGAATTGCCATGAGTCTGAAACTATTGGAAAAATTGACAAAATGTGCTAGTGAAGAACACTTTTCACTTTTTAATAGATTGCCTGGGTAATAATGTTCAAATAGTTGGACGTCTAGCTCTGGTAATTGAACAAAAAGGGCTAGACCCCTAACACTTTTCTCAAAATGAAAATTTTGGTTAATTTGTTCACCTCTACAAAGGTGTGAGAGAAAGGAACTGGGATCAAAGTTTTGTTAAGAAAGTACATTTACTATAATAGTGATCAGAAGAAGAAGGAGACAGTCATGCTGAAAAAAAACAACTATTAAAAAACAGTAAAACTGCCTAAGAAATTGTAGAACTTTAAAACTATGACATCTTCTTCTTCTTCTTCTTCTTTTGGCTTTTTCCTGGTTAGGGGTCGCCACAGCGGCTCACCGTCTGCTCATGATTGGCAGTAGAGTTTTACAGTGTCGAGTTGCCAGCCCGGCACCCAACCTTCCACAGAAGGCACACACATGCATGCACTCACACCTAGGGCCAATTTTAGTGTGTCCAATCTACCTACTATCACATCAATGTTCTAAAATTTAATATTAACAACATGCAGACTGACATCTGCATATGGAATATTGTATGTCAGTATAAAATAAATATGCATGCATTAAACTTTTGCAGAATATTAGGAATGTAGTAATGAAGGAGCTAAATAAGGCAGATAGATTCTTAGTATAAAAAATGATTGCAGTCATTGGGACCAGATGTGTGTTCTTGGATAGTTACAATATTTAGTGGTGTGATGGTAACATTTTTGAAACATTGTGCTGCAGATCCAGGAAGACGTATAATCATGGAGCTTGAATATCAAATTCATAAATGGAGATTGTTGAATGTTTATGCCTAATATGAAATATTTGCCTTGACAAAAGTATGGGAAACACTTGTGTCGTGGATGAGCAAATCTTTCTTATTATTTGAAGAGGAGACTTTAATTCAAGTTTGTTTGAGAGAATAGGAAAGGCAAGTTTGAAGAGGAAGCAGATATTAGAAAAATTTAGAGAAATTAAGTCACAGCAGTTACTATTCAGTGGTCATAAAGGATGTATCTTGTTCAATCAAGGCTGTTCTGCAGACAAGTATTGATTGCATATTCACAATTAAAGAGGTTTTTGAATAGAAAAATAAACTGGGGTACACAGGCTTTTCTGATCAAGAAACTATTGTACTTAGGAAGCAAAACCAAAATCCAGTAAAAGTGTTTTAATCACCAAAAAGTTTAAAAATGTAATAAGTTTAATGCTACACATACAAAATCCATGTTTTTGTCTATAATACAAAACTTCAACAGAACTAAATATTGAAAATTTTAGCAAAGAAGTTAATTGCAGTTTTGCTGCCCTTAATTTTAGTATAGGTACAATTGGGACATTATCATTAATGCCTGAAGTGGTGGAGGCATTCAGTCTCAACTGACAGTACAAGTCCTTGTATTTTAATCTAGGTTCCCAGCAGCCACCCCTACCTGGTGTCCCATTCAGTTGTATCCAAATTAGCAAATTTAAAGCCAGCAAAACTACAACATATAGTAGAATGCTTGAATAAGACATTGTTGATATTCAGATTTTTTTGTGTCATACTTATGTTCATAAATTCTTCAATTTAGATTTCTCTCCTTCTTACCTATATAAAACATATATATATATATATATATGGTTCTACCTCACTTCAACGACACGCCGGAACATCGACAGGGAAATCGCGAGCCCCAGAAGATCGACAGCGCAGAAGACCGACGCGACGGGACCTAGAAGATCGACAAGCAGAAGACCGACCCGACGGATGAAAGCACCGACGCCGAGGATGCCGAAATGGGAAAAGGCTGTGTAAGTATGCGGTAGTGACGGACGTTAGGGTGCGAGTAAGGTAAGTGGGGATAGGGGTGGGTTAAGTGAGTTAGGGTTAGGGAGCGGGTCAGGTAAGTGTGCGGTAGTGATTGTGTTTGGGTTAGGGGCGGGATAAGTGAGTTAGGGTTAGGAGCCGGGTCAGGTAAGTGTCGGTAGTGATTGTGTTTGGGTCAGGGCGGGATAAGTGAGTTAGGGTTAGGAGCGGGTCAGGTAAGTGTGCGGTAGTGATTGTGTTTGGGTTAGGGCGCGGATAAGTGAGTTAGGGTTAGGAGCGGGTCAGGTAAGTGTGTAGTGACGGACCTTAGGGTTAGGGTTTGGGTCAGGGTTGTAGGTAGTTGTGTATGTGTGGTTTAGTGTGGGTTTGTAGGATTTTGGTGTGCTTGTGTGGTGTATGTGGTTTTGGACGGGAATGTGTTTTGGTTGTTGATTGTGGTGTGTGAAGTGTATGAGGTTTCGTGTTTGTGTACCGTCGGTTATTTCGTTGTCGGGCATGTGGGATTTCGTGTTTTTGTACTGTCGGTTATGTGGTGTCGGTGATTGCGTTGTCGGTGTTGTGGTGTTTCGTTTATGTGAGGTAGAACCATATATATATATATATATATATATATATATATATATATATATATATATATATATATATGCATATATATATATAATGTATATATAAAATGCTGGGCAATTTAGCAAAGTATGCACCCAGCTATACATGTTCCATGTGTCAATTTAACATACAAATTGCTATCTAGATCTTAATATATTTTGTCTCCTAATAAAATATCATTTCAGTAATTAACATCTGCCACATTTTGACATACCTTTAATATGCAAACTGTTAGAACTACCTTTGTTTTTTTCCCCCAGAAGTCCTTTAATGTTGTTTACAGTCTTATAAACAAAATGGGGTTCTGTCCCAACAATAGAAGATAACGATGTATTTACTTCAAAAATATTCCAGTTGTCTGTACTTTGGGGATATTTTAAAACCATAGATCTCTCAAACCTTTTACAATAATTTTTACTATCTTTCTTATGGCCACTACCATTTGGTAACCCTACACGTAATAAGGGCTTGTACCTAAAACCCCACTCATTAACAATTTCTGTAGAATACTTTCCACTAATTTTTTCAGGTAACTTCTAGATATAAACATATTGCAAAGTTTTTCCATCTTGATGTTCAGCACATCTCTTTTACAGATCATTCTTGCAACTCTAATACATTGCCCTTTAATAATACTTTTTCATACATGAAAACTGGTGGCAACTATTTAAGTGTAGGTATGTGTTACTGCTAGCGGGTTTTATATATATATATATATATATATATAAGTATATATATATATATATATATATATATATATATATATATATATTTATGTATGTGTGTGTATATATATATATATATATATATATATCTTGGATGTAAACTCATTAAACCCCAAACTAATTGAACTGTCTAAATAATTAATTACCTTATTACTGAAATAATATGTACATTTAAAAAAGATATAGAGGTACTCAAATCATATATGAGCTGAATTATTTTCTCAGGACTGTCCCATAATACAAAAATGTCTACAAATCTTAGCGACAGCTTACAATGTTTAAAAATTCCATAGTGAATACAAATAAGCTTGTGAATGCACTACTCATTCTAGCTCTTTTTCATCGATCATTTTTCAAGGAAATGCAATTTTTACCAAATTTTTGAATGTAGGAAGGATATATGAAAGATTTTTCTTCTAAACCCTGACATAATCTTAATTTAGAAATCAAATACATGGCATTGAACACTGTCTTGCTGAACTTTAACAAAATAACAAGCTCATGCACCATGCTGCAATGTTTTCTGCGAGTCTATATCATAGTTGAAGTCTTATAACTTCGAACACATAATGTTCGAACCATTATGTTCGAAGTTACAAAACTTTGACTATGGATAAAAAAAAAAAAAAAAAAAGAAAAAACAGAAAACAAAATAAACTGTTTTAAGCAGGGATGCAAGCCCCCCCCTGTACCCACTACACCCCCCGCTACTTAAATATACCAACTCCGAGATTGCACCCCATTGAACAAAATGGAAACCTCCGCTTATGGAGATTTCCATTGAAATGCTCAAACTTTTACAATTCCGAACTTATGGTCTTGACCATATGAGGTTCAAACTTGTAAAACTTTGACTACGTGATAGGAACCCGTTTTCTGCCACTGTGTTTGACTAAAATCACAGACAAGTTAGGAATATGGGCTAGAAGGTAGGAAGGCGCTATAAAATTGAATGTGAGGATGTTCTCTTGGTGCATCTTGCCAATCAGTTATCTGATAAAACAAGCCATAATGTTCAATGGTAGCCTAGCCAGCTGATTTTTTTTTATTTATTTTTGCTGAGAACTGTAGCATTTCAAAAATTGATTTGTGATATTTTTTGGTGGGTAAGGAATTATCATTAGTCTGAAACTACATGAAAAATGTACAAAATGTGGTAGATTGCCTGGGTAATAATGTTCAAAAACCTGACTGAAGGCTTCAGTTGAAAATAATTCAAGAGGACCAAAGAGGTCATGTTTCCCATCGATCCAGTGTTTTTTGACCTTGGAAAGTACATTTATTGGGTCTATATTATAACATCGAAGTCTAAAAACATTGAATGTTATAATATCGACCCCATTTAATCAAAACACCAGAAAACCGAACAGTCAGAATGGCAAATTTTTTCCCAGGGAAAAAATTCACTGTTCCGACAAACATACACACAACTCAAGCACACAAAAATAAATAATCCACACACATACACTTCACGAAACCCTACACTAAACTAGACATACACCACTAGCTACCCACTTACCTTAACCCAACCCTAACCCTAAGGTTCCTTACTATCGCACACTCACCTTACCCGCTCCCTAACCCTAACTCACCTACCCCACCCTAACCCTCACGCTCACACAATTGCACATTTACCTGACCCGCGCCCTAACCCTAACTCACTTAACCAGCCCCTAACCCTAAAGTCTGTCACTACCACACACTCACCTCACCTGTGCCCTAACCCTAAAGTCCCTAACTACTGCACACTCACCTTAACCCAGTCCATTCGCTCACTTACCTTAACCCGGTCCGTAACCATCGCACCACACTTACCTGAACCCAATCCGTAACCTACGTTCGCTCACTTCCCTAAACCCGGTCCATAACCATCTCACCACACTGCTGTAAATAGCGAAGCAACGGACCACCAAAATCTTACCCTAGGTAAAATTTCGATGTTCCAAGGCTTCGCTGTTCTCAGCTTTTGCACTAAAGGGTTTGATATTACAAGATTCAATGTTTTTGAACTTCGATGTTATAATGTAGACCCCATTGATTACCTGTTCTCTAGTAATGCTTGGGGGGATTGTGTTACGTGGTATTACCTGTTAGAAATTATGAATATAAGGCTGAAATTAATTCTGTTGTAAATATGCTGAAAGATAAAGCATAGAATAAAAAGTTTGCTTGAATATATGTATGCAGTTTAGCAATGTAAAATGGACATTCATACTATATGTATAACAGACAGGCTTCTCTTCACGGCATCAGAAAAGCCTAACAAAGCCATATTGGAAAGCAAGTATTACATGATTTTCTCATGTTTGCAGAACAAATATCTAAACTCAGCAATACGTGATGTTTTTTTCAATAGAAACAGAACAGATGTTTCCTTTCATACTTCTGTTATTCTGATTGCGTGCATTTGCGCATTTTCACATCAGCAGAACTGCTGACAGGACAATAGAAAAATCTAAAAACAGACATTATGTGACTTCCTACAGAAGGCCAAAAAAGATGCCAAGAGGAAATAACAAAATCTATGTGCATGACTAGCACTCTATATAACAATTGTAGTAGTTCAGTTATGAGAGAGAGGGACAGAGAGAGAGGTATTTTGTAGAAGTCATCATTCATATCTGTAATGAAGGAAAACTTTGCAAATATATGCTGCAAACTGACAGAAAGAGTACGTGGCATTTGTTATAATAATAAGTTATCTGTAACTATGCTTATAGTGAAATAGCTGCAAAATATATTTCTTTATCAGGGTGCAATTTGAAAGGCTTGGTGCTTTAAACAGACTACAGATGGAGTCATGCAAAGCTCTGTGTCTCTGATTCAGCAGTAAACAGCACAGCAAGACTGTGGGTCTTAAGAAGTCCAGTCCAGCAAATTCCAGCACAGCATAGAAGCAGCTACATACATAAAATAACTTTTTCATTACCTTTGGAATTTCAGGGGGTATTGGGGGAGAAATTTGAACCTGTCAGCCAAAAGGTTGGCAATGGCCTCCAGTTCAGTGTGGGATGCCATTTACAATAAGTTATGCGCATTGTTGTGTATTTCCTTTGAATTTACGGTTATAACTATAGAAAGCTTTGTGGTTGTTTTTTGCCTGAGAAGCTGTTTCTTTCCTTCAAATTTAGCTTTTGAAGTATTAGTTAGCCCTCTTAGCTCCCTATTTATATTGGTCAGGGGGCTTTTAGTATGTATGGCTTTGTTCCTCCTACACTTGGCCAATATTTTTTTCTTTTGTTGTATAACTGATTGATATTATGATTATACTAGAGATACCAAACCAAGAGTTGTGGGAAATATGCTAAGGAAATAAAGATTTGTATAAGGAAGAATGTGAATTGTTTTGTGGTGATGAATTCAGTAATATTGTAGTAAGTGATGCAAGAAAATGATTCTGAGAAATTTATTGATGATGACCTGCAAGATAGAATGAAATTATGAAGTACATCTGAAGGATGTGATGACATTTCAGAAAAAGCATATAAAATGCCGAAAGGAGAGGTAGGGATGGCATGGTTGACTAGCTTAATATGTTTAGTGTACTAATGAAATATGGGAAATGGTAACTATTAATATTTTAAATTCTCAAGTAGTTTTCAACCCCTTTCTTTTTTAAATGAAGTTATTAAGTAATTGTAGTACATTATTTTGTTAAATGCTGATTATATGATCTTTGCTCAGATCATAGGTAGAAGAATGCAAGTCAGTGTAGGGGACAGTTCATGAGAATCCTTTGAGTACTATCTTAGCTTTCCTTAGAGAATTATTTCTTGCTAGAAGAAAAAAAGTATATATTTTGTGTGAAAAGCTGAGTAATGGATTTAATGAAGGACTAGTTATAGTAGGTATGTTAGGTAATATTATAAAGTATGGTGGTGAAATCCCAACCCCTATGTACAAAAAGTGGGTTAAAGGGGGTTGTAGGTGGATTAGTAAAAAGAAGAACTAAATATGAAAAGAATACAAATAATGGACAATGCTGCTAAGATGTGTGCTTTTGTTGATATGATATTGTTTATGCAGGATAACTTTTTCCTAAAAAATAAAAAAAATGCAAAGCACAGGCAAAAGCTCAAGTTAATAATGTAAACTTAATACAAAAACAATGAGGCATGTCCGAGTAAAATAGTGGAATGTCAAATCAACTTTTGTCCCTTTAGTAAAGATACTGTGATTATATCCCTTCCATTTCTGTACTATCATTGCGTGTACACAGACAGCCCTCTCTTACTACCACCTAGGAACACAATTTGTGAGAGATGATATTACATTAAAAACCTGGAGTCTATGCTGTCTCCCTCACAAGCCAGTATACCTGGCACTGAGAAGGTTGTCTGCACAAACACCACACCTCAAACATCACCCACATATGCAGAGGTTCTTAACAAAAACATACCTAAACAAAAGAGACCTCCGAGACAAAACACACTATAGCCAACACACTACACACCACTCATAGTCAACATGCCTGTGTCTCTCAGCCATCAAAACTTAACCATAAATGCACTATATTAATCATAGGAGGCTCCATTGTGAGGCACACAGATATGCCCCTCACCAGGCTGGATAAGATGAAAGTCACGGTAAGTTGTTTGTCAGGTGCCAGAATCTACCATATCATCCATGCACTGAAATCCATTTGCAAGTACTGCTATGACTCTGTCATAGTACATGTTGGGCTAAATGACTTGAGACATATCTCTCTGGACTATATGAAGGAGACATGATCAAGCTCACTGAATATGTGTTCCAGGTAGGTATGTCACTAGCCGTAAGCAGCATTCTACCATCACCCAGAATGATGCCTCAATACAAACAAAAAATTATTGAGTTTAATAATTAGCTTAGTTTCTGGTGTCATTCTAAGGGGATCCAGTACCTGTCAACCTGGGAAGACATAATTGACAGACCATGATGCTTTGCCAGAGATGGTCTACATCTGTCTCCCTTGGGCTTTAGGCTACTGGCAAAGGCTCTTGCCTCCCACATAGTGCCTTTTTTAGGCAATGTCTTGAGGTCAAAACTACCAACATGAAAATATCATCTAAATGCAATGTAAAGGTCTTGCTGCTGACCGCTAGGAGTCAAAACATGAGACTGCACTCATTGCAACCATTTTTAACCCTGGAAGATGCTGACATTTGTACAGGAGCAGAAACCTGGTTCAAAGCTGTAGAGAGCACCCCAGCTTAACCTGGTTACTCATTCTATCATATATACAGACCTCAAACTGAGGGCAGCAAAGCCAAAGGAGGTGATGTTTCAATATATATTAAAAAACAAGTAATCTCCGTGGTATCCCCAACATCTCAAAACAACCCACTAAAGTGTAGTGGGTCCAAAAACAAAACAGTATAAGAAACTTCTCTGTGTGGAAGATTTTCAGTTCATATATTTCTAGTTAATCATTGTATATTAATCAGATCCGACAATAGTAGTAGAAGTAGTGAACTTAAACGCATCTTAAGTCAAAACAAAACAAAACAAAAAATAATAATAGAAAATATATAATTGTACAGCATTACTAAGTACTTGAAAGTAATCCAAGCAAGGCAGGCAGTCTGTTTCCAGTCAAAAATCCTTTATTAAGTACACAGACAAGAGATCCAAGTAAAACAAAAATAGAGTAATAATTTCCTCACAAGATTTCCATATATATATATATATATATATATATATATATATATATATATACTTTTATCAGGCATGGGAGTGGTTTATTGTTCTGTAAAACAAAGTGTTATTGGTACACATGTTAAATTCACATACCTTCCCCCATCATTGTGACATTCGAGCTGGTCCTGCCCTACTTAGTAGCTGTCATAATAATATATAACCCATATGTACTTTAAATACATTTTATAATTATGTGGTACCTCTTATTTACCCAGATTATTATGTAGATTATATATACACACCTCTAGACTGGTCAAACAGTATGATGCACAGGAGATGCTTCAGGTGCAGTTAATAGTTGAAAAGACTCCTATTCAAATAATAGTTAGCTACAAGCCCCCCAAAATTGACTCAGGATGCCCATGCCACCTATCTGGACCTCCTTGAATCTATTAAGATTCAAACCTATACCATTATCCTGGGCGATTTTAACTACCCAACCATTGATTGGAAGAACTACTTAAGCCGGAACACAAATGATCAAAGATTCCTTGACTTCGTCAGTGCCAGTGCCTTGGACCAGCTGGTTCACACCCCCACAAGTGGTGATGACATCTTGTACTTGGTACTAACTAATACAGGAAACCACTGTCATCATCCCTGGTAAGCTCAGACCTCAAAGCAGTCACCTTTGAAGTCACTGTCTCCCCTGATCCCCCTCCCCAGCTAGGGTTAAACAAAGAAAACTTCTCCAAAAGCTGATTACAACCTCCTGTGGGAAGGTCTAAACAGCTTCACAGCCCCCTCCCTCAACAGTAGGAACTGACACTAATGTCCAAACCTACACCAAAGGGCTATACAACCATTTACATTAATGCGCGGATTCAGCAATACCTGGCAGGACAAAATCCTCCTCCTCAAGGAAGAGTAAACCTGTCTGGTGGACATCAGCTATAAATAAACTCAACAACAAAGGGAAAACATTGCTGCCCAGGACCAAGAAGAAACAGGTACCAAATTGGAAGCAATCTCTCCTAAGCCTACACAGACAAATAAGGGTATTAGTTAAGTCCAACAAAGCTAACTTCAAGTCCAAATCGGCCACATCTACTAGAGACAATCATAAAGCCTTCTTCACATATGTCCCTAATCTAAGGGGAAATGCCCAAATCTGCTCAAAACTGATGGTCAAGGACACCACATACACAAACGTCGTGGAAAAATTCACCCCCTGCCCCCCCCCATCAGTAATCCAGGATATCCCCAGCACCTGCTCCCCACCCTTTATTTCTAGGGAACAAGTCATTACTGCCCTCTAAGTCTAAAAACACAGCTTCCATGAGACCCAATAACATCCCAGGCTGCATCCTGCATCAACTCAGGCAGGAACCCACAGCACCATTAGGCACCCTATTCAACCTAAGAATGAGTACCGGTTTCATCCCAGCTGAGTGGAGGAAGGCCACCATCATCCCTCTGCACAAAAGGTGGAGTGTCCACCAATCCAGGCAATTATAGACCCATCCACCTAACTAGCCTGATTTGCAAGGCCATGGAACGCATTATCATGGACCACATTAACAAGGACATCGGCAACATCCAAATGCTTGATCCCACACAATTTGGTTTTATCAAGGGGAGATCATGCCTGTTAAATTTGGTAGACTTCTTTGAATCAGTCACCAAAGTCATGGATGAGGGGAAGATGGTTCATGCCGCCTACATTGACCTGGCGAAGGCCTTCAACACTATTCCCTACATGGGCATAATAAATAAACTATCTGAGCTTGACATAAATCCATTCAACTCACTCAGTCAAAATCGGGGAAGCTACCTCAAGTAGTAGATCGGTAATGAGTGGATACCCCAGGTATCGGTCTTGGGGGCCCTGCTGTTTGGGACATACGTCTCTGAGCTGCAAGCCAAAATCAGAGGTCTATGGCTGACAAAGTTTGCAGATGACTGCAAGCTGGGTGCTGTCATCAACTCCTTTAGTTATGTAGACATATTACAAGGGGGTCTTGCCCAGAAAATGACTGGTGCCAGAAACACAGCCTCAAACTAAATGCCAAAAAATGCATCATCATCCCCTTTGGGGAGAGTGATGTCTCCACAAATGATCACATTAGTGACAAAGTCCTAAGCATGCAAGCAGTTGTGAAGGACCTGGGCATCTAAGTTGACAGCAATCTAACTTTTGACCACCATGTTGCTTCCATTGTATGGAGAACTTTCTACATGGCTTACCTCATTAGTAAGGGTATTTCTTCCAGTAAGAAGCAAGTCATAGCTTCCCTGTATTCCTCCCTTACCAGGCCCATCATCGAGTATAACACCCCTTTCGGCATGTACCTCGTGAAGCACATGCAGCAGCTGGAGAGACCACAGAGGTCCCTGACCAGGAGAATCCAGGGCTTCAAAAATCTGTCCTACACATATAGGCTAAAAGTCCTGTCCCTCTACTCCATCTCATACAGACTCCACAGAGGTGATCTATATATTTCATACAGAGCAATCTTTGACCCTACCTTGATAAAATTGCTGCATATCCGCAAGCCAAACTGCACTCACATGACCTGCCTGCAAAAACTCAGCTTGGTCTGTGGCATCAATAGGACTTGCTGATGGGACAGATTTGTCTCAGAAGGACTCCCCCATCTGTGGAATAGACTCCGTCTCCACATCAAGCAGAGTACTTCATTATCCCTCTTTAAGAGGAACCTGGATGACTGAATGGGAAATAGAAAATATACCCCTGAGATTCCACCTGTGTCCCTGCTGGACACAGGGGCATCGGGCGCTGATTTGTGGGAACATGGGCTAATTTACTGACTAGGCTTATAAGGGCCTCTGGGCCAGTAGCCTAGTAACTTGCTATGATCCTTTGATTCTATTTGACTTTTCCACTACTTTAGTCAATCACAGAACTGGCGGGATAAATAAGAAAGTGGAAGAGAGTGACTAAGTGGAATAGGTGGTTCTTTGCAATGAATACATAAATATAAATATAGTTACTGGTATTCAGGAATGTTATGTCATTACTAATGTATATTTGTCAGTTTTTGCTTCTATCTTTTGTTCCAGTTAAGATCACCTACCTTATAGGTTCATAGGTAGGTACTAGGCTATATGCCCGAGGGCATTTATAAGCCTAGCCAGCTGCCCCATTGATTAATTAACTGATCCTCTGTCAAGCAGAGCCAATGAAGTGATCCTAGGGGTGTATTTTCTGTTACCCATCCATTCTTCAAGGTTTTTCTTGAAGAGTGTTAGTGAGAGGCTCTGCCTAATGTAGTTTGGAATTTTGTTCCAAAGCATGGGGAGTCTCTGTGACAGGAATCTATCCCTCCAGCATGTTCTATTTATTGTTGTGGCGAGGTTTAGCTCACTAGAGCATGTGGCTCGCAGTGACTTGGATTTCTTTAGGTGGAGCATGTCCATCAATTCTGAGTTGGACATGGCTTTGCAAGTCACGCAGAGATCACCTCTGAGTAACCAACATGCCACTGAGTACAGCCAGAATTTATTTCAGTTGGGCTGCATAGGACACATGTTTGAGGCCAGTAATCCTCTTGGTGAGGTACTTTTGTGGTCTCTCCAGCTGTTGGAAGTGTCTTGTGAGGTACATCCCAAATGGGGCATTGTACTCTATGATGGGACTGATGAGTGACGAGTAGAGGGGCACTATAACCTCTTTATTTCTAGATACAAACCCTTTAGTAAGTAGATGGGCCACATAGAAGGATTTCCTAATTACTTTGGCAATATTATTGTCAAAGGAGAGATTACTATCTACATGTGTCCCCAGATCTCTTATTACCACTTCTGTATTAAGGGGGCTGCTACCTATGTGGTAATTCGTGGGTGTTTTGTTTTTCCCAAACGGGATGACTATGCATTTTTTGGCATTTAGTTTGAGGCCATGACTTTGACACCAGGTGTCCGTCTCAGTAAGGCCCATTTGGAGGATGTCCGTGTCAGTCGGAGAGTCAATTATGGCTCCCAGTTTGCAGTCATCGGTGAACTTGGTTAGCCATAGTCCTCCTTTGTTTGCCTGTACTTCTGAGAAGTATATGCTGAACAGTAGGGGTCCCAGGACCGAGCCTTGCAGGACACCACTTGTGACTGTTTTAGAGTCGGACGTGGAGCCCATTATTCTTACCGTGTGAGTTCTGTCTGTAAGCCAGTTGCAACCCATCTCGTGATGTAGGGGTTTATGTTCAGGCTGGTGAGTTTTTCTGTAATACCCGAGTGGGGAATGGTGTTGAAAGCCTTGGCAAGGTTTCCTCATCTATGGCCTTGGTGACTGTCTTGAAGAAGTCATCCAGGTTTAGTAGGCATGATCTGTATTTAACAAAGCCAAACTTGTTCGGGTCAAGTGTTTGGAGGTTCCCAATGTCTTTGTTAATGAGTTCCATGATGATGCACTCCATAGCCTTGCAGACAAGGCTAGTCAGGTTTATGGGCCGATAGTTACCAGGGTCAGTTGTGGCCCCTCCTTTGTGGAGTGGAATAACCATTGCTGTGTGCCATTCTGTGGGCATGTAGCCTGTGGAGAGGCTGAGGTTGAACAGCGTGTTTAGGTGGGGAGTTACATCCTTGTAGGTGCTCATAGAGTGCATTTGTAAAGGTTTCTGCATCTTTGGCTGCATTATCCTTTAGCGTGGGGGCTGTGAAACTTGCCGCCTCTGTCTTAAGTAAGGTGAAGTTTGCTTTAGAAAAGTTTTTTACTGTGGTTTCCTTAGTTGGGGGTGGTGGTGGGGTGTGGACATCCAGAGTGATTAGTTTATGGTCTGATCTAACCAGTGACAGGTTGACCTCCGGTGTGGAACACCTGTCGTCCATGTTTGTGATGACCAGGTCCAGTATGTTTTCACCTCTGGTAGGGGAGTTTACCAGTTGATCCAGGGCATTTGAGTTGATGAATTCCAGGAAGTGCTGGGCCTAGTAGTTTGTACTCAAGTAGTTTTCCCAGTTAATGGTAGGGTAATTGAAATCACCCAATATCAGGGTGTTCGGTAGGACCTTCATGTTTTCCAGTGTCTCCAGAAAGGTGAGGTGGTGGTCCTGGGTAATGGAGGGTGATCTGTAGCAGGCCATAGTTTGCATTGCTGATTTGCCCGATGTTAGTTGCACATGGATGATCCCAGAGGTATCATGCTGTGCCACTAACCTGGAGGTGTAGGTATCCTTGATGAATATGGATACACCCCCCTCAGCCTTTTGTGTTTCAGTCCGTGTTTTGTGGCCGAAATGTGTGGTACGAGTTGTAGCCCGGTAGTGCTGGGGTGCTCTCTGGAGCCTTGAACCAGGTTTCAGTTACTGCATAGATGTCGACTTTGTCCATACTGAGGAGTGCTTCGAGCGCGTGCATTTTGAGATTTAAACTCCTGGCGTTGAGTAGCATAACCCTCAGTTTTTTGTTAACGGTGCTGTTTACGGAGGTGAGTTTGATTTTTGAGCCTTGCCTAAAAAAGGCCATATGGGGGCAGCAAGAGCCTTGGCAAGTATTCGAAAGCCTAGGGATGACAGGTGCAAGCCGTCTCCTGTGAAGCATTGCGGCTTGCCGAGCATGTCGTCCCAGGCTGACAGACTCTGGATCCCCTTTGAATGACACCAGAAGCTTAGCCAATTGTTGAAATTGATCATTTTTTCTTTATACTGAGGTATCATTCTTGGTGAGGGCAGATGCTACTCAGCGTCAGGGTCATACCAGCCTGGGCTACATTATCAGAGAGCTCTTCCATGTCTCTTTTCATGTAGTCCAGGGAGGTACATCTCAGGTCATTCACACCAACATGAACAATGACAGAGTCATATTTGTACTTGTTCTTGAGTGACCTTAGTGCTTGTGTTATATGGCGGATTCTGGCTCCCGACAGGCAGCTAACAGTAACCTTCTGCTTGTCCAGCCTAGTGAGTGGGATGTCAGTGTGCCTGACTATAGTCACCTATTACTAGTGTGTTAGGTATGTTATTTTGCCTTAAGGGCTGTGATTTTGTGGCACACTGATTTTGTGTTTTATGTGTTGTGTGGTTTGTGATGGGAGGTGCAGGTTGTTTGGGTGTCTGCTTTGGAGGTCTCTGATGCTTTTGCAGGTTTTTATTTAGAGCCTCCAAGTATGATTTTGTGTATTTATGTGTATTTTTTGACAGTGCTGGTTTAGTAGGTCTATGTGGGGCTGGAGGTGTGGAGCATGTGTTAACCTTCTCTTGTTGACTGTCTGTTCCAGTCTTGGGTGGAGACAGCTTAGCCTCCAGTTTGGCTGTATAATTGCATCTCTCGCATATGTTATTGTTTTTTGGTAGGAGGCGAGGGTTGTCTGTGTACATGAGGCAGTTGTAACATTGCCTCAGGATACCTAGATTCACCAGCTGGACTGGAGTGTATACCTGAAATTGCCCTTTGGTCATGCTTGAATAGTAGGGTGAGCTGCTTGGTTGGTGAGGGGTGAATAAAGAGCCTTGCCCTGCTGGGCAATCAAGTGTCAGGGTATATTAGTGCTTGCTATTAGGTCTCAGCAAGTGCTGGGCTGTAGGATGCTTTTTGAGTACTTAAGATCTGAGTTAGACTAGTTTCAAGGGAAAAACTGAAGAGGAGACTTAGTGGAGCCGGGAATAATTTAACCCTAGTTAACCGGCACTGCCCGGCGCACAAAACTGTGCAAATGCGGTTTTTATAGCAGGTAAATGAAAGAGATAGAAATTAGCCCAAAATGGCCAATAAACTACTAACTTCTGGGCTGGAACCACTCCTCCAGGGACAGATAGGCTGCTCAAAGCTCCCCTCTCTCACAGGTGAACAGAGAAACTTCCTTCTATCCAAGTAAGGTATGGGCAACTCAGAAACTTGCAACACAGCCCTGAATTCAGCACTAGCCTGAAAACTGGGCTATACTAGCTTAGAAAGGTGGGAAACAAGGAATTTTTTGTTTTTGTTATTTTTTTTTTTTGAAAAGATAAGGCAAAAACAGTAAAAAATACACCTAAAACAGCTTTAAACGACTACAAACAATCAGAAAAGGCTATCGCACTTTATATTTATTTATTTAACATTTGTGTACTGGGAAAATCTGATTCGGCATATAACTAATTTTCAATGGAAGCCAGTGGAGAAAAGCTCCAGTAACAGGACATTCAATATATGTGCACTAATACAGTAAACTGATGAAAAAATGACTGCTACTAGACTGTAGAAAACAAACAGAGGAACTTTAATTGGAATAACACTAAAACACTGTTAAGCACTTTAGTCCCAAAATCTAGGGACTTCAGAACTAAAATGCTTCACAAAATGCATTACTTTTAACGTATCTGCTTAACACGGCCACCCTAGTCAACCAATCACCATAAACTACAAAATTTTAAAAACTCCTTAAAAGACACATCACTAATAATAATAATAAATAGATGCAATTGCAAAATCACACGAAAACTTTGGACTTAATTTCACTTCTCAGTGTGTGAGGTCTATACATGCACAGTAATACACAATTTGTAATGCAGGTATGATGAAAGAAGCAATAGTTGTGTAATATTTACATAATATTTACATAATACAAATGGCAGAAGAAACATCAACATAATTTTTTCCCTTTCTGTGAGGATATAGGTTAAAGTCATATATGACAGCTATTGTTTGTATGGAGATTAAAGAGGAAGGTCTGAATAATTAACTTTTTTTGTACATTTGTGAACTAGGTCAGTGGACTGGACTGAAAACCCTTTTGAGACACACCTCAAGTTTACTGGAAATGTTATTTATGGAAACAAAAGATAACATTCTATCTTCTTGACAGGAAATGCATAACAATAATTAAAATTTGACAGTGCAACAACAACAATGTACAATAGGACAATAGATATTTACATGAAAGGAAGATATTCAATCTCCTGGACAGGAAATGTATGTCAATAATTTTAAAGTGCAAAAATAGGTTACCATACAGCAATATTAATATCAGTACACATGTGCAGGTTTTGGGTGGAGTAAATACTTGTACTACGACATTAGTTTTTTGTATTTAGGTAAGTGGATATTGGTGAATGTATTGGTAAAGTAGATGAACAGAGTATCTAGGAAATATATTTAATGAGTGAGGAATGTTTGTTAGTGCCCTGTTTTCAAAAATTTGTAAATTTGTAAGATAAAATTGGCAAGAATGTTATTGGATGTACATAATTAATAAGAATTAGTTGGGTAAGTAGGCAATTGCTGTATGTATTCATATAGGTATAGCTCATAATATTAAAAACTCAAAATATTGAAACCTATTTAATGCAGGAGGCAAGCCCTCTGCACCCCCAGTGTGTGTGTGTGTGTGTGTGTGTGTGTGTGTGTGTGTGTGTGTGTGTGTGTGTGTGTGTGTGTGTGTGTGTGTGTGTGTGTGGAGGGGCTGCGCACACCACACCCCCTACACCCCAACTAATTATATATACCAACTCTGGGATTGCACAACAGTGGTGAAATGACAAATTCCCCCTTTCAATGTTTTGAGTTTTCAACATTTTGAATTTTCAGTCAAATGAATGTTACCCATTCATATATATGTATGTGTATACATACACACACACACACGCACACACACACACATACACAAGTTTGATTTGAAAGCCTGTGGATTTATACATTAATTGGAATGGTAGAGAAGAAAAGTAATGTTGGCGACTTAAGTCATTAACCTGAAAAACCACTGATGTTTTAAAATGTATTAACTCTGTATGGTGAGTTTAGGAAGATCACAGCAAGCTAGTGTGGAACATGAAAAAAGTTAATAGTTTATGGTTGGAGCTGGATCATCTTAGTAGAGGAAAAGGTCAGAATTTACTATAAAATGAATTTGTTAAAATGTATAAAAATGAGAATTATACCTGATTGCATCGAAAACAAGGCCGTTAAAGATATGCTGCAGACACAGAACCTAAAGAGAAAAAAACTGGCATTGGATTCACTAAGACTGAAACTAGGTGTATTGCAGTCTAAAATTATTTTATGTGAAGTATGGAATTTTGTGTGGGTATCTATGCATTCATGCATGAAAAAATATGTATAAGCAGTAAGCATACGCATTACATTTTTTGAGAGAATGTGATTACTGGATTAATAGTAGAACTGTAGACATTTAAAATGTGTGATTTTATTACCCTAGAATTCTGGGCAGATAACTATAGGGCCACCTGTTGGTAAGGATGGAACTACCTATGGGTACAGAAATGACTCTATTTTCCATTGTTTATGTTAAAAAATGGAAAGTATCATTTTAAAATAAAAATTAATTATATATATTAATTTATTATACTATCGAGACTTTGGGATCATTTAATTAGTACAGTTAGATTACTAAAAATAATTACTCTAAATTTAAAAAGCAAATGAATGAAAAAGAAATATAGAAGTGTGATCTTACATTACTTATTAGCACAATGTCTTACTTCCTACTCTCTCTCAAGCCAGTTCATAGCCCATTGCTATATGAGGCAAATACTGACATTGGTTGCTGAAGGAAGTGTGTCTTAATTACCTAATGAGTTCTTCAAGTCATCTCACTAGATTCCCCTAGGGAATAGGTGCTTTTATCTTTAGAATAGTTTTGTCTTTTAAGTATTGTTAAAATACTGGTAGTATATCAGATCTGTGTGCAGTTTCTACAACATACACTGATATAGAATTGCTCTGTGTAGTTAGTTAATGGTGTGTGAATTGAGATTTAATGCTTCTGATGTGCGATCAAATGTGATAATTGTTTTGTGGTGCAACAGATATGATAATTGTCAGACTGTTGAGCTGTACACTTTTAGAACGTGGATGTTGTGGAATGGGGTTGGAAGATTGCTTGTGAAAACAACAGTAATTTACTTGATCACATTTATTTATTTTGTTTATTTTACATTTGTTGACCGGAATAGTCCAACTGGATACATGTCCATTTTCAGGGGAGGCCCAGGGAGAAAAGCTCCACATTAAAAACGCTCAAAAACTTATTACACATATGATACATAAATTCACAGGGCAAGTAATTCATAAAGAACATTCCTACGTAAAAAAATATACATATGTAGCTATGTACAGTAGTGATAACTAATAAAGGTTACAGAGATGGTTCTAGTCCGGGGTAAGGCAAGGATATAACCAGTGTGATTTAAAATGTTCTTTGAGGTTTTTTTTTTTTTTGAATAGGGGCAGAGAGGTTTCTTGGATAATGACTGCAGGAAGAAGGTTCCATATTTTGCCAACAGAGTTGGCAAACAGAGCATCCCCCGTGGAAATGTTAGCTTTGAGGGTGAGTACCAGTAGTCTATTAGATGAGTATAATGGCCTAAGGAGGACTATGGGGGCAGATAATATTTTTAAGTGCAGGTGTGTTATCAGGTTGTTAGAGGATTTTATGGGCTACTATGAGCTAGTTAAACTGCAGAAGAGTAGGCAGGTCAAGCCACCCTAACATCTTTAGATTGTGACAGTGGTGTGTCCGAAATGCTGTGCCAGTAGCAAATCTGGCTGTGGTTGTGAAAGCAGGATAATTTGTTAAGGTTGGTTTTGTTCAGGTTGGTGAATAGAGGGGATGCATAGAGAAGGGTAGAGAGTAGGTGGGAACAGGTGATGGCAGTACGAGCGAGAGGCATAAGGAAAGGGTTGATATTGTAAAGGGCACCTAGTTTTTTGTTAATGGTCTTGATAGTGTGATTTATATGGATGTCAAATTTGAGGTTATTGTGTACTATAACGCCATTATAACTACATTATAAATATTTAAAATATTGTCATTATGGTTTATTTTGATAGGAGCAGAAGAAGTGTCTGTGTAAAAGAAAGAAGATAAAATACATTGCTGTGGACATTTTTTCTTTTATTTGATCACATTCAAACATCCAGAGTGCAAGCAGTCTTGAAGTGGTGGTTATTTGGAGGATGAAGCTGAGAGGCAAGTTGTATGTGAAAGCAAAGGCATTTACTTGACTATTGTTAAATGATTATATGGCTAATCAGGGAGGAGTATTGCCTATATCGGAAAACAGGTTGAATTTTTTGTTTGTTTATTTATTTATCCTTTGTTGACTAGTTTAGTCCCATTAGAACAGTAGCTTCTTTTCAGAGGAGATCTGAGGTGGTATTCAGACTACTAGGGGAAATTTGGCCAGGGCATCAGGGAACTACCCCTACTCTTGGTAAAAAAAAAAAAGAAAGAGTGTATAAACGAAGAAATAAAATGTTACCAAGAAAAATATTTTTGTGGAAAATAAAAACTGATGATATGGAAAAAAAACAGTATAGTATAAGAATGCAATGATAAAAAATTACTATGTGAAACCACAGGAAAATCTAACAGAAGAAAACATTAAAGCTATAAAAATAAGAAGTAAATGGTATAATCAGAAAGTAGAATGTCAAGATTTTTTTGTGGAGACTGGTAATAGATAAATTACCAGTAAAAGAAAATATGCCATATAAAATGAAAAGTGCTAGAATATGTTTACATTGTCAAGAAGAAGAAAAACTGTGTAACGTGTTTTGGAAATGTAAAAGACTAAAAAAAAGTTATAGGGAGAACTATTTAAACAACATTTTTTTCAAAGATATAAAAGAAGTGGATAAAATAAACATGGATATGATTAAATATAGATATTTAAAGAAAAGAAGTAAAGAATATGTTAAAAGAATACATAAAGCGTTATTTTATGTTAAATGGGTATATGGAGTGAAATAAATGAAATTATGTTAATGGTGAACTGATTTCGGCAACAATATTAAGTAAAATCAGATAGTGGTTATGGAAAAAGGAGTGGGGGTCTAATAGGAATGAACATTTAGTATGATTGTAAAGGGAATTATGAATATGTGTAAATAGATTTATATAGCTATATATTTGTACATCTGAAAATATGTAAATATGTTGTAAATAAGAGTTCTTTTTGTATATAAATAAAGGACTCCTACTCTTTGGAGCTGCTAGGTGGCACTAGAGGGCTTCTACATCTGCAAAGAAGAGGCCTAAGGGAAGCAGCAGCGTGGAGGAGGGTAGTAAATGTATGGAGAGTTTGAATGTGAAAAGTGAGAATTTCCGGAAAAATGTGTACAGTATGGAAATTCAGAATGTTAAATATTCCTGTGTGGTGGATGTTACAAATGAGCTGTGTTTAAATGTCTCCATGGAGAAGGAAGTAAGTGAGTCTGTTGAACTGGGGAAGATAACAGAACTGGCATCGGGAGGGTTTGCAGAAAATGTTCTGTTAAAAGTAATAAAGAAGGATGATCCAGGTGACAGTTTTGCTTTTTCATGGGGTGAGATGGCAAGATACCTTTTTCAGACGTGCTGAAGATGGTAATGTGTAAAAGAACCAGGTGATGTGGCAGCAGAGAATGCAGCGGTGACAGAAAGTAAAAGATGAAAGCAGCAACAAACTGACAAGTTGTTTGATTTTGTGGCAGCAGATAATCTAGTAAATAAAACATATGCAGCAATGACAGCAGGCAAAAAAAAAAGTAGAGCAGACCAGTTGTGACAATAAAAGCAAATAATTACACTGTAATAGATAAATATTATGTATGGGACAATTTAGTAATTGTTCTGGGTTTTAAAGCTCAAGAAATTTGGTCTTTGTGCATATTGTGATACAGACATTTTGCGACTTAACATATGAAACTGTTAGACTGATGATTAAATTTCTGGAGCTGTGTAACAAGAAGGACATTTGTCTGTGGAACAATAATTTGTTTTCTGGTAGTAACTTAAAGGATAAAAAATGTTACTTTGCAGTTTAAAACTGATAAACTGGAAGAGGATGATGTTAAAAATGCATGCAGGGTCTATGTAAAACTGTTGGAAATATTGTGAAAGTTAGAGATGAGAGAAACTTATGGAATAGGAGGTAGAAGTTGGAAACTGTTTTTAAATGTGAAAAAACATGGCAAAATCCTTGCCAAGTGTTATTTTTGAGCCTGGTTATAGAGGGATATTAGGATGTGCTGGCAAGCTGAAATCATGTTTCTTTTGTGGGGATTTTTCTCACAAATGATTGTGACAAGGTATGATGTATCCAGTGTGAAGAGAAAGGTCACACAGCAAGAAAGTGTGTGCCTGAATGCAGGTTGTGTTAAAAAGAAGATACTTTTTTTAATGGATTGTCATGAGAAAACAGTAAATAATGGGAAGGGAAAAGGAAGAAAACATACTTGAAGAAGGACAGCAATAGGCTGTGTGATGGGCAGCTAAGTGAAGAAGAAGCTGTACAAGAAGAAAACAGATGGAGAGGAATAAAAGGAGAGAGAATGTGCATTCAGGAAGACAGGTCAAGAGAAGGGATCAATACTAACTTTTTTGAAGTTTTAGCCAGTGAAACATCTGATTCTGAGGATCAAGGATAATTTGTACACAAACTCAGGAAAAAATACTCTGCTGGGGTAAGAGTAAAAATAAGAAAATGAAAATTTAAAAATATTTCCCCTAAACTTAAAAAGAAGGAAAAGCAACCATTTTAGAGTATGTTCAGAAATGTGAACAGTATTATTAACACTGTAAGAAGGACAGGGATTCTGGAAATAGTGCCCTAAACGTGATGTGGGTATTTTGTTTGAGGAGATACAATTCCTGACAAGTAAAGAAAGACTGCAAAGAGAAAAAAATTATAGAGTGGAAATGTAATATGGAACTTAGGAAGTGAATGCTGTTCTGGAGTGGCTGTGTGGTATAAAAACAGTGAAAATACTATATGTAATGTTGCTAAGGAAGGGAAGGTTAACTGTTTGTGATGTGAGGTGGATAAAACACACTTTTAGAATTTTAGCATTATATGCATGTTTAACTAGAAAGGAAGGAGAGAATCTGTTTTATCAAATATTAGATTATATAGTGATTATCATGTAAATTATAATTGCAGAGGACTTTAATTGTGATTTCACAGGAAAATATAAAAAGAAAGGGAAACATATAAGAAACAGTACAGGAAGTGATAAGATGTAGTATATTAGCTGGGTGGAACAAAAGTCAGTGGACTTAAAAGGGGGGGCACTTATATCTGAAATTGATTATTTTGTATAATTGGAAGTCTTTGGGGCAGGAGATAACAGAGTTGTGACACGTTTTTCAACCCATTTAGCAATATAGAGGAAGGTGATAGAAGAAAAGGTAGTATACTAAAAAAGGAAAGGTAGTAACAAGAACAAATGTTAAACTGTATGATGAAATTGGACAGTGGGAAGTTTTGCAGTTATAAACCATGAAGGAATTCTATAAAAACTGAATGGTGGATTGAATTTAAAAATAAATATATTGTTTTTTTCAATGGCAGGATGATGTAAGCAAGGAAGAGAATGTGAAATTTAGGATAATGTACAGAAATTTGTTAGAGAATTTAGAGGATCATACAAGACAGTATCATGATATGGAAAAGAAATCTATAAAAGAAATTGAGAAAAAATAGGCATTACTGTTTGGGCAGACATATGTACAAAGGAGAAGGGAAGCAGTATCTGTATATTTGGGTAAAAATAGCAAAACGGAATATTAGTATAATGAGAGGTAAAAGAACACGAGCAAATTATTATTATTAAATTGGATGAAGTACTTAGGAAAGTAAATGCTGATTCAATATCAGGCCCATATGGTACAGAGTATGGAATGTACAACAAATTAATGGTTTGGCAAAGAGTGTATTTTGTAAATATACTGAATAAATGGTTGAAAAAAGAGTTTGTTTATGAAGAGTTATGTAGAGAGAGAGATTAAAATTTATATGGAAGAACGGGAATAATGAAATTAAAAACGGAGAACCTTCGCACTAAATAACACAGACTATTACATTGTAATGAGAATAATACAGAGTAGGATGGAAGGAAGGTCGAGAGATAGTATGAAAAAAGTATATGTAGTATAAAAGGGAAGGTATGATGAGTTTATGAAGGGTTATGTAGAGAGATATTAAAATTTATATGGAAGAACAGGAATAATGAAGTTTAAAAACAGAGAACCATCGCACTAAACACAGACTATAACATTGTAATGAGAATACTACAGAGTAGAATGGAAGGAAGGTTGAGAGATTGTATGAAAAAAAGTATATGTAGTATAAAGGGGCAGGTATGCCAATAATTATTGGTTATGAGAGAAATTGTAGATGCTGTAAGTCAAAGGGAGAATGTGAAAGATATGGTAAGTGATGTTAGCAAGACATTTGATACAGTAGGACATAATACTTTGAGGGATGTTATGGAGAAGTAGGGAATAAGTAATAGAATTAGGAGATTGTGTATGTCAACATATCAGAATATTTGAGTGAGAGTGTTAATGAATGGGTGGCTGAGTAGAGAAATATGCATGAAGTGTGGTATAAGAAAAGGATGTCCCATGAGTGGAATATTGTTTACATTGGAAGTGCATGCTATAGTGAGTGAAGTAGCTTATAAAATAAAATATGCTAGATATGTGATGCAAAAAGAGGTGATGATTCTTGCAGTTTTGACATACACAGATGACACAGTTGTAGTTACTAAGAACAAAATATGGATGAGGGAAGTGCTGGTTTGTCTTAATGGATGTTTAAAGGAAATGGGAATGCCATTGAATAAAGATATAAAATTAAGGAGTTGGGTAATGCACTGAACATTTTGGGTGTATATTTTTCATTGAATGAAATGTCTTTGCTAGGGATAAAATTTGAAAACATTTATGTTATGATACAATAGGAGAGTTTGATAAAAGAAATGCAAAAATATATCTTCTGCAGAGGATGTCTGGATTGGCATTCATTATAAAGATTTAGCTAGTGAATTCTGTATTAATGGGAAAATTAGCACATATATCAAATGTTTATTTGATCCCAGAAAAATATGAAAGGGAAATTGTACTTGGTGTTTTTTTTAATGGGTTTCAAAATTAAACCCAGTAAAAAGAGGTGTGTTGCATATGAGTGAAGATGAAGGTGTACTGGGGTTGCTAAATCCATTTGTTTATTTTGCTTCATTAAACTTGTATAGAATATTAGTGGGGAAAAGAAGAGAATGAAAAATTAATAGTGAGAATATTTAAATATAAGTACAAAAAGCTCTGGGAGTTGAGAAGAAGAAAAAGAGAAAAATAATTTTTAATTTCTTCATTTAAATTTTACTAAGAAAATACTGAATGGGAAATAAAACTTGCTGATATAGAGAAAGATAGAACTATTTGGTATAATAGGTGTGATGAAGCAATATTATTACATAAATCCCTGGGAAAATTTACCACAATAAGGTTTAAAGCCATTAAAGTAAGGAAAAGGAGTGTACCAAGTTAGTAGACTTTCAGGAATTCCTATGGAGACGTTTAATAAATAAGCTACCAGTAGAGAAAAATGTTCCATATAAAACAAAGTTGAAAAAATGTGTTTATTATATAAAGAGGAAGAGACAACAGGACATGTTTTCTAAATGTAAAGGAGTGGAGAAACTCTGGAAAAATGTGTGTGTAGAAAATTGTTTGAGAATATTAAAGACATGAACAGTATAGATGTAAATATGAATATGTATGGATATTATAAGAACACAAAGAAATAATATATGAGAAAGGCAGTTAAGAATTTATTTTATGTAATATGGGTTGTTTGGAAAGAAAGATTAAATGGCATTTTGTGTAATGGGAAATGGATTCTGGCAGATATATTGCAACAAATTAGATTATGGTTATTGAAGAAAGAGTGGGGGTTAATTATAGTAGAATAACAATAATGATGATATAATAAAGTGATAAATGGTAAAAAATAGATATGTGTATATATATATATATATATATATATATATATATATATATATATATATGTGCCTGTAAATATTTATATTTTGTAAATACATAAATATGTAAATAATCTTTTATATCCAACTGAGCTACCACCAACTCGGGCAGATGGGACCTCAGTTTAACATCTCATCTGAAGGATGACACACTCAGGAATTCAGCAACCAGTTATGCAGTACTGCAAAGTCAGCAATCCATATATAGCTGGTGTGGGAATAGAACCTGCATCCTTTTGCACCAAAATTGAGTGTATTACCTGTTGGACCACTGAAATATATTATTGTAGCTATTATTTCTTTTGTTTTCTTACATTCAAATATCAGAAGTGTACACATTCAAAAAGTAATTATTGTGTGTGTGATGGAGTCAGGTTTTGAGTGGAAGCATATTCCTCTTTTTTCTGTATATTTAGTCTCACTGTTCTGAGGATTATAGTTGTAGTCCTTAGAATTTCAACAGAAAACCTGCAACTGTCTTTAATTTCCTTTCATAAAAGACATTTATATATTTATTTATTTTTTCCTGAGAGGGCAAATAAATAAATAACTGTATATCAGTCTCAGTAGCTAAACAGGAATCACACTTGCCTTTGGTGCTGAAAGAGCAGAAGGCTTTGTATACCAACAGAAGGCAAATGTAATACTTTTCCAGAACCAACACTACAAGCATCATGAGGGGATGCTGCTCTCTTGAGTTAGTTGTAGCTCAGGTGGATGAAAAAGATCCCATAGCACTTCTTGAAAAGAGTAGGCAGAGTTACCTGGTGCCAAATTTCCCCTAGTCAATATGAATATCACTTTGGGTCTGTCCTTGAAAGCAGGCCACTGACCTAGTAGGACCAACCTGGTCAACAATGTGTGAATAAATAAAGTCATAAACAAAATTATAAATATATTGAATTTTTGTAACATAAGAACTAAAACTACTGTTTGTTGCCCCTGAAAATGATGTCTTCTTTTATTTGAAATTTTCATACATAAACAAATATTGCCGGGAAGTGTGAGTTGACACTCAAAAATTCAACATGCAACAGTTCAATTACCCCTTTAATTAAACGCTCAGCCAAAATATAGGTTATAAATGAATATCCACATTTATTGTCAAAAAAGTTTTACTGGAAAATGTACTGCTTTAGACAAATAAATGTGGATTGATTGGCATCAAAAAGCCTACGTGGGTATTAGAATGTTTCGGGTTGTCAAGCTGCATTATATTCTCTTAATAGTTGGGGTAAGTATGACTCTTCAGGGTGGGAATGCAACACATGTACAGAATATATTTCTACTGTATTGTCATAGAATCAGAAGTCAAATCCCCATATATTTCTCCAGAAAATAGTTTGTTATAAGAAAGATGCCAGAATTAAAACCTATTATACTGTGAAGGGCAGTGTGATGGAATTAGCTCCAGATGCATTTAAAATCATTAACTGTAGTGTGGCACATTTGGTACATTTTCTACCAGAATGTCCATTTATAAGTCTATACAGATTTTAATATGAACTCCCAAAGGGGACTGTTATTTGGTCTTTTCTGAGTGGATATTAATTGCAATGATTTACATTTAGTTGAAGGAGATTGCCTGCCATGATACATTGTATTACCTTCATATTCAGGTGAGTATATAGCTTCTGTACAGCATGGAAATATATGTCTTAAGTAGAGCTAAACTGAGTTGCAATTCTCCCAGACGTAAACCATATATATTTTTCTCAAGAAAAGGGAACTTTTTTGACTGGAAACCTGCCATCACTAAACTTCTGTTAACGGACAGTGGCAATATAATGGGATCAACTCTAGAATTTAGCCACACTTAAAACCTCAAGGGTAGAATGGCATTATTAGTTTTATTTTTTTACCCAAATGTTCAAGTATAATTAAAAAAAAATACTAAAGAACTCTCAAATGGGAACTGATTATTACTTGTTTACATGCATGTAGAGTATTGGGTTTTTCAGGGATTTTGGGTATGAACCTAACTTTTTTTTCTGATTGAAGAATGCAGCCCATGTCCAGAATGTATCTGTACTGAGCTGGGATTACATCAGAAGTTATAATCACTTGTTTATAATTTCTGTTTCTCATGAATAAGTACATTTTCTGTCACTGAATGTTATCATTTCCACCACTGAATTTACACTTATAAGCAGTGACATTAATTGCCTGAAGATAAAGTTGGTAGATATCTTTATATTTGAAGAAACAATCTAGGAAACTGAATGCTATGTCTGAGATGTGGTTTTTAGGCTTTAGGTACTACCCTTTTTATTTTGTAGTTCAGAAAAATAAAAAGGAAACACACTAGTTTTCTCAACAGGGTTAACAGGACCTTGGTAAGATAATAGAATGAGTAAGGCACTTTTCATATTCCTGTATCAAGGTAATTAGCTTGTAGCTGAATGCTTGTCTCTATGTTCAAGTGTGAGCAGACTTACATATACAGATGTGAACAATATCTACTTTTTCCTGAACTGATGTGATATCAGAGATACTACATATAGAGACTGAAGGTGTGGGGGAAGAGCTTCAACATTTGTGGAGGTACTAGGGAGCTTTTGTGTTAAAAAAATATTGTATTTTTATGTTGTCTGTATCGCAAGCAGCTGTGTATATGGGCAACTACCAGTAAATATATGAAACTCAAGCAAATGGTCCTCAAGCTTATATAGTAGACCCAATGAGTAACTGGTTAGCACTTTAATTCTTACATAACTGGAACAGACTGATAGTAAAATGCTGCATTTCTGATGTAAAAATCACATGACCCAAGTTAAATGATAATTGGAAAAAACATAAAGGCAAAAGGTAAAAATAGAACATATAACAAAAGTTAAAATAAAAGCATTTAAAAACAAGAAATGTCTAAAACAGAACTCTATTACCGTGTTGTTGTAGATACCCAAGATTATTAATGTTACACTGTTAAGGATGCTTTTATAACTGAAAGTTTCATTAAGCCCATGAGGCTTGCTTACAAGTGTCCAGAAAAAAAACTAACAGTAAAGTTCCTCGTTCTTTATCAGTGTACCCAAGTCTTCTCTAGTCTGCTAGGATGCATAAGAAACATTTAAAATTATCACAAGCAGCACAGCATCTAAAAAAGTGCATTGTTTTTATCCTTTCTTGATCTTGTAGCTACTGTCATAAAGGTGGTAGGCTAACTTTCTAGTAGTCTTATCTTCATAAAATGTTAAATGTGTTTGGTATTCATTAACATACATTTTTTGATAAAATTAATTACAATTAAAATGTCCTTTGCACTATAGATTTTGCCCTCAGACTAAAAAGGTGGAGAGTTAAACAGACTTATGATATTTACATAATCCAGCAACTGTAAGCACTCTATTTTTTATTATTAAGGGGCTCCTCCAAGACTAGATTTATTTTCTGTAAGAATCTTAGGCATAGCGTTTTTTATTCCTAGCTGTTATCAATGCTAATAGTGAAGGATTTATTATCCTTTGTGGGTCTGCTAAACTGGTAACAGGAAGATACAAATCAACCCAATGTAAAAACTTGTGTGAAAACACCCTGCATTAGACATTTGTTATAGCTTCTGGCAACAAATTTGTCATAATTTGTAAGCCTTTCTAAAAACACAAAAATGCTGGTTGTAAATCTATACACATTTAAATACTGCCCTTTAACTATTATGAACTATCCTTTAATTGTATTTTTTTTATAAAATGTAAGTGTAGACTATGATAGTGAAAGTAGGAGTTGCCAATGCCTTCATTTCTATATTTCTATATATTCTAGTGTACAATTTCCTCAATAAAATCTTCTATTTATTTATTTTCATCCAGCCAAGAAGTTAAGGATGCAGTGGTAACATTACCATCTTCCTATTCCGTACAATTCAGTGTGCTGAGAAATATCACTGTAAGAATTACATTTCACAGATAATATTAAAAACATAGTATTATTTAAATTCAGTTATGTTCCCAGTTTTCTTCATTGTGACATCTCAAACAACTAAAATGCACAAACGGGACCGTAAGACTGTTGCATATAGATTCTTGCATGCAAATATCCTGAACCTCCTTGAATCTGTCACAGACTAAGACAGCTGAAATATCCAATACAACACTTATCCTCAACTTCTAACTATTCGTGTCACTCATGCAACAGTTTCTTATATCCATCCAAACACCTTATCTCTTTATGGGCCTTATCATTTCAGATTCACATTCATATTCGGCCTCCAAGGTTGCAGCAGCTTGGAGAAACTGTATTTAGAAGCTATTTAGAGAATTATGTCTTCAGATTTGTATCTCTTTCACTCAGATACCCAGACAAGCATTCAGGTGCAAGCAACTGAACTGTGAGCAACTGAATAACACCATGTAAAAGACAACTTTTTCACATATAAAGAATCTACATACATAGTCTAATGCATTTCACACTATGCTGAGAGTAAAGAATTTACAGAACAAATTAATTTGCAAATTCTTGAAGTTGTGTATAGTAAGTTTAAAATTTCCCTCTTGGGTGACACCCAATGGAAAATATAGTATCAGAGTAGGTATATGCAGTTCCTGCATATATCTCCGTTAGCTATATATTCTTCAGACAGACACATTTATGCACTTTCTATAGACTCTCATAGAGTTTTTTCTCTAAATACTGGCCAGTCTTTTAGCTTTCTGAGGTCAAGATGTAAACTTCTTCTTTTCCATTCATTAGAAGTAGAGCCTGTTTATGTATTTAAAAATGAATTGTCTCTGTATCATTCTCTGAAAATGTGACAAACTTGTATGTGAAAGCATTTTGTAAGTATGCCCTCAGATATATAAATATAGTGCAGTTGCAAAAATGATTTTTCAAATTATATTTGTCACAGTGCCTGTTAGTACTTGATTTGTAGACATGGATCAGGGTTATGAACAAGTGACATACAAAGGCATGTCTTTTTTATGAATGACAAAGAGGTTTGCATAGTACACAGTAATGTATACCTCTCACCTTTCCCTGATTTTGCAGCATGTCCATAAGTTTGTTTCATATTTTAATTTGTCCCTCATAAAACCTTTGATTTTCTGGTAAATTACTAAAGCTTACAGTCATTAATTCTAGGCTTTAGAGCTTCATGCTATTTATTGTTCAGAAAACACAGACTCTTGCAAAACCTTGCTCTCTTAACATTTTAAGTAAATGAAAGTGATATTTAAAACCTGACTTTGGGCTATTGACCTCCCATTAGTTTTGGTATTGTCCAGAATTTTTGAAGTGAAGGTCATTTTTGACATATGCACTGATGCACTATGTACTCTGCATGCCTGTGCTAATGACATTCCTAATCACTTTTTTATTGTACAGTACAATGCAGCAGAGAACAGTTGTTTAGCAATGTATTATTTGTCAACCTTACTAAATAGCTATAAAGCAGGGAACTACTGTTTAGTGAGATATGATTTATTTCACTTGCAAACTAAATGTTCCCTGCTGTATTGGGTTCTGCCATCATTCCTAAAGCAGTTCATAAAAATGTATCAGCTGTTAGGCATGACAGTGAAGCTAAGGTTATTACTGTGTTTTGTTAATGAGGGGATCCAGTATCGTAGGGCAGAAATTGATGAAAACTCAACATTATTTCCGCATGTGTGTGTGTAAGTGTGTGTGTGTGTTGGAAGGTGTTATATTAGCAAAGTTGCGTCCTCCACAAGGAAGTCTTTTGCTAGTAAGTTAAATATATCTATATGACACCTGGATCTGTCCATGCATAGCCTTCATGACCAATATTTGACCACCTACTTACTATAACTATGGCTTTCGTATTCTGAATTACTAATACTTTCATATCTTAGCAGGGACTAATGCTGTGGCATCAAAAGTAGCTCACACTTTAATGTACTGTACTAGTAACATATGCTCTTCTACCTCTTCAAACTAGTACCTGATGCTTACTACTATTTATTTGTTTTCTAATGCCCTTCTACAACATTCTTACCTCTCTAATACTAATCAACTCTCTCTCCATGTCCTTAATTTTCCTGCTGCATATTACTCCTCCCCATCTCATTATATTACTCTGCCTGTTTGGCATCAGAATGTTATTATTTTTCACCTCCTTATGTTATTAGAAATATAGTTAATTGTAACAGATAATACTAAATATATAGTAACACTTAATGATACTAATAGTATAGATAACATAAAACATCTAATTAATAAATGGAATAATCTCTTTTTGCAATAGAAGAGAGACTGTCTTTAAAATGATTATTCTTCCAAAAATATTATAGATAATACAATCTATATCTCTACCTCTTCCTAAAGATAGTACAAGACAACTTAATTCTTTGATTCTGAATTTTCTCTGATTTCCTAACAAACCTAGGCGGCAGGAGATATAGGCTTACCAGATCTGGAAATATATGCTTTATCGTCAATTATTAAAACAATAACTTTATTGTTAAATTTTAACTACTCTGCAAATGGAAAGAAATACAAGAAAACATTTGGTTGAATTCAAACTATTCAATAACAATACAAGGCAATAATATATTAAGTAATAATTTTCATTGTTTGTTAAGAGAATATTTCTCAGGAAAAAAAGTAAACCAATAAGCTCCTGTTATATTACTAATATTTTAAACATAATTAAAAATGTTATATATAAAAACCCAGAATATAAAATATGATTATTCTTACTATTTCCTATAGCTTGTACACAAGTTAGCATTAACACATTTAAGTCAAATCCAAGCATAAACACATGTGTAGGAACCTGAAGGCACAGTACTGTTCTTCATAAACCAAATAAAAGTATTTCCCAACACAATAATGTTGTAATACGAAAAAGTATAAAATTTATTAAAGTTAGCGCTTTCACCCGGAGGCTTCTTCAGACTTGGTTTGTCGGTGTTATTCATTAACACATTTAATTTATCAAAAATGATAAAACCTAAAGAAAAAAATTGATATGTTGGTGTCAGTTGACAAAAAATGGAAAGTACATACTACACATTATATTATGAATACATTTGAAATGAAAGAAATGTGGCTAGATATACAAATTTGTAAACAATCTATCAACCAAAGGGCTGAGTTAATGCAATCGACAACAAGAAGTACCGTTGCTAAATATATAGAATCTGTAATTGGTCTAGGAAGTCATAGTGATATTGGAAACGAATATTTATCTAAAATATATAAAATAATTAAAAGTACAAAAATGTATTATAAAGAAAATTATTGGGATTACTTCATATTAATTAATAAATACTTTCCAAGCGAGGAATATATATAAAGTTAATGTTATCTTTAAATCAAACTACTTGTTACATTGGAGATTATTCTCCTGGAAATTTATTCATAGAAATTTAAAGTTGAACTGTTGTATAAGAAAGAACTTTGATGTTGGAGATGTAAGTCAAATGTAAAAGCTGATTGGCAACATATGTTTTATAATTGTGCACTGCTCAAACCATTGTGGGAATATATGAATTTTTACAAGATATTTTAATGGTAAAATTATTTTAACTAAATATCTGGTAGAATTTAATGTACCAATTCCTACCTGTGTTGCCAGAATAAAATATCCTCTTCTTTAGAGTATATTGGCTATGACAAGACAGGTTAGTACTATAAACTGGAAGAATGAAACTACTCTTACCTTGGAAGAATTTAAGAACATAACTAATAATGTATGCCAGCTTGAATTAGCTAAATTAAGAGAAGAATGGACAGAGTCACTTCATATTACAATACTTGGATGAAGTTTAAGGACTTTTTAGAAAAAAATAAATGATAATATTTAAATAAGTAATGTTCAAATTATTGATAATTTTCCTTGTTTAGTAGACACCTTTGTAAATAGTTCATTTTATTTGTTGATGTTGTTATTATAGTTATATGCTGTTTTAAAGTTTTTTATGTTATATATTATTTGAAGTTTAAATCTTTAATTAAAAATAGTAAAAAAGAAATATAGTTAATATTTTGAATAATTAAATATTACTTTAATTGACATAGACTATCCACTTGGAAAGTGTATCCTTGATCACAATTTCTCCTAGCAATATTCTGTAAATATATATATATATCAGTCTGTTGTGGGGCTCTTATCCCCTTGCATATAAGGTACAACCCAATCCATTTAAAAGAGTTTAATCAGTTATGGGGCTTTTCTTTCTTTGTATATAATTACTTAGCAGCTATTGTAAAATGTTCTTGCATGCTTGTGGAGTAGTTCTCCCCAACTCTTTGTAAAATATTTAATCAGTTGCTGGGCATTTCTCCCATTGTATATAATCACTCATCAACTCATTAAAAATATTTATTCTACTGTGTTTTTTTTTTACCCTTGTATATGAATTACTCATCAGCTGTTGTTTCAATGTTTTTGAATCTATGTTGGAGCTTTACTCCATGGGCTTCTGATGAAAACAGGCCATTGGCTCAGCCATACTTTCCCAGTTATCAGAGGATAAATAAAATTAAATAAGAATAAATAAAATAAAGTTTCTACCTACCGTGCAAAGGATTTTTTTTTAAATTCTGTGTTGATGTTTTGTTAGTTGAGTAACATATTGATGCAGAAGGGTAATACATGCAGTCACAACACTGCACCATCTATATTTGATTCAAGTTCCCTGAGTTACTTCTTCAAGAAAAGTTTATTTACAGATGGTGTTCCATCTGTGAATTATGTATGATCTGGGAGGACCATTTCCGTGGAGCATAATGTTAATGAGTTGTGCCCATCATTATTTAGATGCAGAGAACATAACTAACCAACCAGAAACAGTCAATAGTGTGGGAGAGGTTGTATTAAATGGGGCAATAGTAACAGGTTTAAAGATGTATGGATGACATTTAGGAGAGTATTGTGGCAGGATACAGACATAAATTAAATATGAGGAGCTTGTATGGTTGAGAAATAGAAGGTATTAGCAGATGTAGGAGTTAGATCAGTTATAAAAAAATAATTTTTATTTTTATCATAGACAGGCAACAAATAAGAATGCAGCTGTTGAATATTTTAGAGTAGGTTAAAATAGAGTGACTAAAATCCGTGATTGATTTTTTAAGGAAATACGAATATGCTGAGTAATTAAAATGACAAAAGGTTATACATTTCTGAAATAAGAAGTTTGTCATATGTCATATGAAAGTATAGTTATTGTACTGAAATGCTGTTTTAATATTTTTTTCTAATTGTCTGCAATATGTGGCATGCTAATTACAGCAGGTTAAAATAGAGTGATGAAAACCAACTGAATTGTATCCTAATCAACCAATTCAAGACAGAGGAGCTATTCAACAAAGCATAAAGCAACCATGTAGATTCAGTGCTGGTTTTCCCTATGAATTTCAAAACCTATTAGAATACAGCCATGGAAAGGAGTCTACACAGAAACAATGTTAGGGGCTGCTGTTGCTTTAATTAATGTGTATGTTCAACAGCTGATGTCTATGCTGCTGCTGCTCTTAATAGACCATGGCAAGAAGGAGAAGTGTTTTTAGAGCCTGGATAACTTATCACAATCTGCATGACTTGGAAATTGAAGAGCTCTACAGGGTGATAGGGATGCACTACAGAAACTCTGCAACCTCTGTCGTCCTCCGCTCTGAGCCAGGGCAAACTGAAGGGAGCCCAACTCACTGGAGGCAAAGGTATGTGTAGCTCTTAGAATTTTACCTACAGGCACCTTTAAGAGACCAACAGGGGACACGTTTGTAGGGTGTCACAGGCATCAGTATCCTCCCATCAGTTCCTGAATGCTATGCTGCAACATGCCCTTGACGACATATATTTTCCCTGTACTCCTGAGGGCAAGGCCAGAAATATGCAGGAGTTCCATCATCTAGCACACTACCCTGAAGTACTGGGTGCCATAGATTGCACACGTGTAGAAATTAAGGCACCACCCACAGAACAGGGAAGGCTCTACATAAATAGAAAGGGTTTCCACTCTATTAACTGCCAAGTCATGTATAATGCCGAGGAAATCATCCTGAACATGTGAGCTGGCAACCGAGGCAGTTACCATGACTCACGTATCTGGCACACCTCCCAAATGTATCAGATGTGCACTAGGGGGGATGTCCTGCATTGCCATTTACTGGGGGATGCAGATTATGCACTGGAACTGTGGCTGATGACACCCATCAGAAATGCACACACACCTGCTGAAGAATACCATAATGAGGCACACTCTCAAACCTGAAATATCATAGAGTGTGTGTTTGGACTGCTGAAGTTGAGGTTCTGGTGCCTAGATATATTTGGGGTTCCTGCAGTACAATTCATATGCATGTACTGAAATATTCACTTGTATGGGCCATGATACACAACATCATCCTGAGAAAACAGCTTCAGCAGGATCAACAAGGGGAAGGGGCACACATCTCACCACCAATGGCAATGCCACCACAGCCACACACAGGGGAGGAGTCAGAGAGGGAAGCAGCAGCTGCTGTGGGTGTAGGCAGATGTAGGTATACTCAATATGCACTCACATTGGCTAAGAGACAATGCATAGCACACTCATTCATCATCTAAGGGGATAAAACCTTCCTACTATGCACATACATATAGTAACATTGATACCAGGCAATGCTCACAACTTTTACCTACTAATGTAATGGCTGTGTACTGCTAGTATCAGACAGAGTCAGCCCTGAAGCAAAACTGTTGCAACTGCTGGATTTACAAGGTATGTGTTGAACCTGGAGTATATTGTCTAATAATATGAATGACTGGCATATCCTTGCATGTTGTTACTTGGTAATGTAAGCAAGTAAAAGGTGGGTGATTTGTACAGAAATAACTTTAACATCTGACAGCAGAGACTTATTTGACTTGTTTGCATCCATTATTAAGTAGTAGGCCTCAGGCATCAAAGATTCACACTGTCATACCTCTCAAAAGTAGTGCTGGTCTCTGCATGTCCTCAGTTTAGCACCATACGTTTGTACTTAGAGAGAAGTTAGAAAGTAAGAGACACATTTCACTTTCAGACTTCACAACCCTCACAAGATCATTAACAATACTGATGCAAAAAAGTGTGATACTATCAACTAACTTTCTAAGACCAATAGAAGTCAAAAGTACAATTAACAATTCAACATCACAAATGCAGATATACAAAGCACTAAGTCAGCTATGCACCCTTAGCATCAGACACAAAGCCTATGTATCCCTGATTCCAAATAGCAAACAGGGATATGGCACAGTTATCATCACTGGCATAGGGTGTTGTGTGGGAGGGCAGGAAGCCAAGGCTGACACAAAAGATCAGTGAGTGTGTGTGTAAGAAAGAGAAGCAGGCAGACATTTGAATGAAAATAAGAAATGGTCAATGAGGAAAAAAATGAGTTATAAGCTTCATGGCTGAACCATATAACTGGTGTGTGTGTGTGTGTGTGTGTGTGTGTGTGTGTGTGTGTGTGTGTATGGGTCCTCCAGGTGACATTGGTGTGTGAGTGTCTGCATGAACACAGCCAAGCTGTGTGCTAGCTCTGCACCTTGGTATGTCAGACAGGTGTGAGCCTTGCATGGTAGAGGTGGCAATTCATCATTGTTGTACCTGACCACAAGAACTGGCTCTGCCAGGAGTTGCACTGGTATTTTCATGCCCATGGTCAGATGCACCGCTGCTACCTGAATGTTACTGATGTCTGCTGGATGAACTACAGTCATGAGGATGCCCAGGACCATGACTCCATGGCCTGCCACGTCTGGGTGTGGACTGCTCAACCACTTATGGAGCAATGGAAGTATTGCTACTATGAGAGTGTGATTGAGCATGGCCACATTGGCTAACAGCAAATGATGTGGCTGACCTATGCCCATGAGGATGCCGTTCCCCTCCCAGAAGATGTTCCAACGTATCATTCATCTGTTCCATTGAATTGGTAACACAGTGGAGGCAGTCATGAATGTCAGCCTGTGCCACATCTACAACCCTAAGCATTTCTCCGGAGGACCTATGGGAACATGCTTCTACCTCATTGAGGGCCCTAAACATATATAAAGTGGCATGGGAAGAGATGCCTGGATCAGGTGGAGGATGGACAGTAGGCCTCCTCTGAGCATCCCTAACAACCCTTCGGCATGGCACCGTGCTCACACTTTGGGTACAGCCAGAGTCAACAGGCACTGAAGCCACAGTAACCACAGTTCCTTGATCAGTTGTCTCATCCTCCACCTGTCCAGTATTTGAGAGGTAACTGGAATGGGGAGGCATAGGCCTACTGCCTGTGTCCGATGGAATTACAGGGGATGGCTGTATGACAACCTCCGTGTCAGATTCAACCTCTGCACCTCCAACTGTGCCTGTGTTAGGCCTCCATCATCATCAGAGTCTGCTGATACTCTGACATCAGGTGGCAGAAGTCCCACACTTCCACTGTCAGGAACACTTGTGATAATAAGCAACAAACACAGGAAAAAATAATACCTACACTATTAAAGTACACTATATCCTAACAAACTGTGGTGCCACTATTACAGACAGTTCAGCAATACACACAACAATCCTGCCACCAACATCACACACTAAATATTTCTTTGAACTTCTCATTAATACTGACATAAAAGTGGCTTACCATGTGCAGATGATAGTCTGCTCCCTATGCTAGAAGGTCCTGGATGAATTTAAGCAAAAGGTATGGACAACATCATCACAATTAACAGTAACACGGGGGTAAAACTTTTTGCCCTTTATATGTCCATTATCTATGACCTATAATAGACTGCCCATACATGTCAAGCAGAGCTCCTCTTTGGCCCTCTTCAAAAGGAGCATTGACGATTGGATGGGAGAAAGGAAATTCACCCCAGGGATCACTTAAGTCATCTGCTAGACAGGGGTCAAAGAAGTCAATAGTGTGGGAAGAAATATCCAGGGAATTATGACAAGGTTTGTATAGGCCCTAGGGTTGATAGCCTAGTACCAACCTATGAACCTATACTTTCAGCAATAACTTGGATGACAAGTCCAACCTAAGCCCCATGTGTAATCAATCAGAATGCATTGTTAACTGTAACAATCTGCAATCCCCCCCAACCAATTTCTTGTTAAACAGACCTATTGAACTGATGTAAATATTTTACTATATACAAGAGTGTTTAACAATAGAGACACATAAGGCAACCTGGAAGCTCCTCATGGGACATACTTGGTGTCCCTGAAACAGTAGCACCAATGCAAAGGACATGCTGTTATGCACTTTCCTGGGAGCTGTCTGGATCCATGACACTGGATAGGAACTCTTCATTTGCTGTTAGTGGTGGCTCTGTAGCAGCCCCCCCTCCCCCTGGTACCCATGTGATCATGGGCCACTGCAGCTGCTCTCCTCCATGCAGATGAGATCATGTCAGTGGCCCTATGATGCACCTGATCATATGTCCTGCTGTGGCTGTCTACTGCATTCATATCTGAAACTATCTGCGTCCAAATTTGAAATCTAAGTGACATATCTTCATGTCCCTTCTCAAGCAGAAAGGTACCATGTCACCTTAGAACTTCCAGAATGACCTGGGGTGGTTTTCAGGGATTGAGATACCTGGGTGCCATAGTCTTAGGATCTCCTAAACACAACACAACAGAAGGATAATACACATAAGTATCATACCTGTTCCCAGATAAAACAGAAAAGGTAGCATCATTTTTGTTAACTGCACTTCTCAAGAAAGCTTTAAAAGTAGACTAGCTACTTATTCTACTGTTATTTCTGCCTTTAAATTGTTTTTCAGTTTGTACACTTGCCTTGCTTAATTTTAAAAGTTTAAATTGCTAATTTTTGCAAAGTTTTAAATTGCATTTACTGTTTAGGGCTACACACTCAAGTGTGTTAGCCTTGTCTGTGCTTAATTACTGTATTTTTGCATTTCTTTGCCTGTTTTAACCAACCCCCCCCAAAAAAAAACAAAAAATACTATCTTATTTGCTCGTTTCCCGCCTTTTCTAACCAGTATAGTCCAGATCCCAGGCTTTGCTGGTTTCAGGACTTCAGTTTCTATATTCAGAGCTACTCCAGACCTTGTTGTGGTAGAGGGAGGTCCTACTGCTTACTAGTGACAGTAGTAAGCATTGTACAGCCTATCTAACACTAAAGGAGTGGTTTCCAGCTGTGAAAATATAATTTTATTGGCCATTTGGGGCTGATTTCTATCCCTTTCAACTTTCTGGCTTAAAAACGCGTGTTTGTGTGATTTTGCACATTGCACAGCACCGTGGGACTAAGGTTAAAGTATTCCTGGTGCCAGAAAGTCTGCTCTTCAAATTTTCCCTTAGAACTAGCTGGTTTATCAGTAGTAGCACTATAATCCGAATCCCTGTTACTAACACTTGATCTTTAACCTGCAGGAAAGCACTAGGAAGCCTTAAACTGATAAAAGCACTCAATTCTCCTTGTATATAAGGAGGAAGTAATCGTAGGCACTAAACAGCCTATAACTGCAAAGTACCTTGCCAAGGTAAGGGAAGACAGCTCTTGTACTCTACAAAAGAAACACCAAACCAGGCATGTCCAAGGGTCAGCTTCCGGTGATTTCTCCAGTCCACCTGGTGAACCTGGGCTTACTGGGACAATGCAGCAATTGCCTCATGTACACAGACAACTCTCTCCTCCTACCACCCAACACTGCAATCTGCGAGAGATGCACTTACATAGCCAAACTGGAAGTAAAGCTCTCTCCAGCCAAGATTGTGCTAGACAGTCAAGAGGAGAAGGTTAATACCTTCACTATACCACAAGCAACACATAGCCCTTCAAAACCCACACCACCAACACCCACACATAGAAACACTAAACCCACATATGTGGAGGCCCTTAACATTAACCTGCCCAAGCAACAAGGACCTCCGAAACTGATATGCAAACGCCAATCACAGCCAAAGTAACACATAGCTCAAAATACCAGTGTGCCGTCCAACAACAGCCCCTAAGGCAAGACAACGTAACCAACACCTTAGTCATAGGTGACTCCATAGTCAGGCACACTGATGTCCCACTCACCAGGCTGAACAAGGAGAAAATTACCATCAGCTGCTTGTCGGGAGCCAGGATCCACCACATAACGCATGCACTCAATTCACTCCACAACAAGTACAAATATGACTCTGTCATTGTCCATGTTGGTGTGAATGACTTGAGACGTACCTCCCTGGACTACATGAAAAGAAACATGGAAGAGCTCTTGGATCATGTGGCCCAGGCAGGTATGACCATAGACCTGAGTAGCATCCTGCCTTCGCCCAGAATGATAACACAGTATAAAGACAAAATGATTGACTTCAACAATAGGCTAAGTTTCTGGTGTCATTCAAAGGGGATCCAGTATCTGTCTGCCTTGGACAACATGATCGACAAACCATGATGCTTTGCCAGAGATGGTCTGCACCTGTCACCCCTGGGATTCAGGTTACTGGCTAAGGCTCTTGCCACCCCCATAGTGCCCTTTTTAGGCAAGGCTCAAATGACAAAACTACCACTGTAACAGATAAAAGGATGCAAAATCTGAAGGTTATGTTACTCAATCCTAGAAGTCTAAACCTGAAAATGCACTCTCTTGAGGTACTCCTAAAAATGGAGAACATCAATATCTGTGCAGTAACAGAGACCTGGTTCAAGGCTCCAGAGAGCACCCCTACAATACCAGGCTACAACTCTTACCACACTTTTCTGCCACCAAACCAAGACTGAAACACTAAAGGTGGTGGAGTGTCCATATTCACCAAGGATATTCACACCTCCAGGCTAGTTGCTCAACGCATTGTATCTGAAATATTACAGGTGCAACTAACAGTAGGTATGACTGTAATCCAAACTGTAGCTTGCTACAGAAACCCCACCATGTCTGAAGATTCTCACTACACCTTTCTAAACATACTGGGAAATATTAAGATACAACCTAACACCCTAATACTGGGTGATTTCAACTACCATGCCATTAATTGGGAAAACTACTCGGGTACCAACACCTTTGCCCAATGGTTCTTGGAATTCATAAATTCCAATGTCCTGCATCAGCTAATCCATAGTCCCACCAGGGGCTCAAATATCCTTCACCTGGTCAAAGCCAACATGGAAGATCGATGCTTCACACCAGTGGTCACCCCCTCATTGGTCAGGTCTGACCATAAGCTAATCACCCTTGATGTCCACATCCCACCTCCACCCCCCAGTAGGGAAACCTCCATAAAAAAACTTCTCCAAAGCCAACTTCGTGCTACTCAAGTCAGAAGTGACAAACTTCACGACACCCATGCAGACGGGAACTGAAAGTTCGACTGCCGAATCCTACACTAAGGCACTGTACGAGCATATCCACTTGTGCATAAATCATGCCATTCCAAATAGAACCAAGACACTCTCCTCCAAAAAAGGAAGCCCATCTGTTGGTCCCCTGCCATAAACAAGCTATACAACAGAAGGAAGCAACTGTTACAGAAAAAAGGAAAATCTCAGGATACAAAAAACTCCCTTACCTGCCTCATTAAGAAGCTGAGAGCCCTCATAAAATCTTCCAAAGCTAGTTATGAAAATAAAATTTAAAAAGATTCTAAGGACAACCACAAGGCATTCTATAGTTATGTCAAGAATCTAAATGGCAGTACTCAGATATGCTCTGAGCTACAACACAATGGCACTAAATATACTGATCCCATGGATATTGCCAATATCCTAGCAGATAGATTCAGTGCCAATTTCATCCCCTGTCACCCCCTAAAGGGCTCATCTCAATATCAAAAAAGTGCCAAACTCCGGTAATCATGGCTACCCAGGTAAAAAATGCACTCTCCAAAGCAAAGAATACAGCATCCATGGGACCAGGTGACATCCTGGGCTGTGAACTACATGAACTGGAAAATGAACTGACACCTCACCTAAGTTTCATGTTTAATCATAGCCTCACCTCAGGCTTCATGCCCAGTGAGTGGTGCACAGCTACAGTTATCCAACTCCACAAAGGGGAGTCCACCTTGGACCCCAGAAACTATTGTCCCATCAGCCTAACGAGCCTGATCTGCAAAGCCATGGAAAGCATTATCATGGAACTTGTAAACAAAGACATCAGCAGTCTTCAAACACTGAACCCCACCCAGTTTGGTTTCGTGAAGGGCCGATCTTGTCTCCTCAACCTAATTGACTTCTTTGAATCAGTCTCCAGAGCCCTGGACGAGGGTAAGACAATCCACACAGCCTATCTAGACCTTGCCAAGGTCTTCAACACCATCCCCCACTCTGGAATCGTAGATAAACTTACTAAGCTGGGCATAAATCCGTATGTCACTTGATGGGTTGCAAACTGGCTTACTGACAGAACCCACACTGTAAAAGTAGCTGACTCCAAATCCAGCTCCAGACATGTGACAAGTGGAGTACCTCAGGGTTTAATCCTGGGACCGCTCTTGTTTGGCATCTACTTCTCTGAAGTACAGACCAACACCAAGGGACTCTGGCTAACAAAGTTCGCAGATGACTGCAAACTGGGAGCCATTATCGAATCCTCAAATGATGTGGATATCCTACAAAAGGGCCTTACAGAGATAGGAAGGAATAACCGGGGAACTATTATGGCTAGGCTTGTATAGTCCCTAGGGCTGATAGCCTAGTACCAACCTATGAACCTATATCAGTATTACCCACTGGAGAAACATAAAAACAATCTAGATAATTTGAAATATGAACAGCAAGAATTGTGTGGTTGTAACATATTACTTTCACATACAAAGAAGGCTAGATGCAAAACATGGGAGAGTAACAGTAGCACCATAGCCTTGTTTATGCCAAAACAGAAATGCAGCTTTACTCTGCCACCCCCAAAAGAACAAGCAAATGACACATTTTGCTAACAAGCCATTGGTGAAATGATAAAAGTGCCATCAAATGAACTATCCCTGAAACATGTGCACATATTTAATACAGAACATTCCATTTTAAGCTATTGCCAGTCATGTATACTCATGAAATGCCCTGCCAATCATGCTCATGCCATCAGTCTACTTGTTAGTAATGCATACAGATAAGTGGAGCATTTGCTAATCGTTATATTTATATAAATGTGAAACATAGTTTTCTTAAATGACATTTCAGCATCTGCAGTATATAGCTGAAAAATGCAACCATACCCTCTCAAGTTCAGTAGTCTTCTGTGTAGATATATCCCAGAGTAATAGTGTCTTCTTTGTTCTCCACATAAAACAGGTCTCCTCACCTTCAGGATTCCTAGCTACACAGTTGCCTTTTTATGGTGTAGATTCAGGGCTGTTAGCACATTGAAGATGCAAGTATGGTGAGAACTCATTAGAATTGCTGAATCCAAAACTTTTGGCTCCGTGTACCAGATGTAAACATACTGCAGGCACTCCCTCAGTGTTTGTTGCTAATGGATTGCAGCTGTGAATGATTACTGGTATGGAGAAGGAAAACACAGCAGAAATGCAGACTGCCCTACCTCCAGTGGGTATGTCAGGTTTGGCATACAAAGTATATACAAGTAATTTTATCAAGGTTGGAAATGTACGTAAGCAGCACATAATTCACAAGTTCTGTTCATAAATATCCAACCTCCCCTTCATTTGATGACAACTGTATTTTATTGCCATTTAATATCCTCACACATTTTAAGGACAAGGATATAGAATGCCTTACAGACTGCATGTCTCAGATTACTGATCAGATAAAGGATGGGAAACAAATACAGAGAAATAAGGTGGAGCTGCATTTTTGCAAGTGATAGTCATAAATGGTTGCTCACTCAGTGCACTAGATCTGAAATTCATACATGTACAAATAATTGTTATGTGGTTTCTTAGTACTGTGAATGATGTTGCAGTTCGTTACATGCAGAATGATTTCAGTTCCCTGCTGCAAAGCTGTTTTCTGGCAAAGAGGGATAAGGCACCCTTACTGTGTTCTGAAGGTCAATTAGAGTGAGAGTTCAATCCAGACCTATGTAAAAGTATTTAATTTGCACTGACAAACATTTTCTAATGTTTATGTCATAGATTGGTTTTCATCGTTTCAACTACATTTCCCTTTTATTTTAATTTTTTGGCCATTGTTTGCATGGTGCGAGGCTTAGTGCAAACAAAGGAATGGAGAAAATGAATGTCAGGTTTGGCTGTGATTATCTCATTTGCGCAATACTTAACAGTGCACAAACTAGACAAGTGACCCACACAGGAAGAATACAGAACACCTGCAGACAAGGTGTCTGTAAAAGTGCAAAGGTTAAAAAGAATACATTGTTGCAATTTTTGCTTTCCATTGTGCAATGCCATTGTGCAGTGGTTAGCAAGGTTCCCCAACAGCTGCAGTCATGGAACACCTGCAGACAGGGCACAGGCAGCCAACAGTTGAAACCTGATGCAGTCAGTTAATTCTGTTGGGCACCTTGCAAACATACTAGCAGTGCTGCATGGCGGTAACACAGAGAACATAAGAATGAGTAGGAAATTATGGAACTGTCTTGCACCTACTCTTGTGGCAATAGGTGTAAGTGTAGGGCTGGAGTACAGATGGTCCTGGGTTCTACTACAGGGTATGCAACCTATTTTAGTGTTGTGACATTGCAGTTTATAGTGGTGAACTGTGAAGTGTTGGACTGCCATATACATGGTCCTGGGTTCTAATATAGGACATTCCAGACATTTTTACTGTTGTTCCATTTCCCATTATATTCACTCACTTATAACACTTTAGTGGAGCTGATATGAATTATATGTATAAGGGATAAGACACCCTTAGTGTGTTTTCAGATGCATGATGGGGGTAAACTGTCTGCTATATTTCTGTAAGTATAATTCTTCTATCTGGACTTGTATGGCCTTCACAATTAAATAAAACATATACACAACTGGATCTAGATACAAGAACCTTGTCAGGTTACACACATACATGTGTAACACCTTAAACTGTCAGCTGTATTTATGAATGATCCCTGATTATATCTGAGCAGCATTTCTTCTGGGCAAAAATGGAAAGTCAATGCTGTGGAAGAACATTTTTTGTCCCTCATGCTTATGTTTGAATCCCACACTTTAAACATCAATTTTATCATTGTATAAAGCCAAAAACAAGTGTGTCAGGTCATGACATTTAGGGCCCTGGTGCATGGTGTCAAACTTAACTCACCTGATAGTTACCTTCCACTTTTCAATACATATGACCAAGCTGTATCACCAGACAATTCTCAAACTAAGGTCAAGCATCAGATTAACCTTCTTTTTTCAAATGTTTATGTCATCCCTGCTTGTCACTGCTGTGATCTGCTTAACATCACTGGCATCATTGTTTGAGTTTTCACAGTATCAGCAAGTGCAATAACTGGAATTGGCAGGAAAGCATCATTTTACATTGCTCTTGGTTGGCTGTTAGACATGGCTGGACTTAGTGGGGAAGCTGCCCAGTTTAGGGCACAGAGGTGGGGTGTCCAGGAGTCCATGATATTTATTGGACTGTTAGTAAAGCATCACAGCCAAAGACTTCTGCATGAAGACTATTTTGGCTCCCATTACAAGTCTGAGGCATGTAGTAGTTTTGTATCCAGTGCTACTGGCTTCTTGAGCACTGGAGAACAATGTAGGCATGATTTTAATGACCTACACAGGTGCAAAATGAATATCCTCAACCATTGATTGACTGAATTTGAGACTGCAGATATCCCACAGTTGTGTAAGTATGCCAATAAGAGAGTATTTGTAATACTTAGAAAGCTAAATATAGGCAAGACTGGTTTGCATAATGCTCTTCTGTTCTTTTCCCCAGCTAATATTGACGCAGAGTTCAATCGACATACTCAGACTGCCTGAATGGGGCGATGTATGCAGCACAAGAGAAGTATTGTTGTAGCTTTAAAAGTTAAAGATAGATATTTACGTTTGTTATACAAGCGGCATAAATGCCCTGCTGTTAACTACAATTTGTATAATTGGAACACGCATATGTGCAATATATGTGCAATATATGTACATTTCAAGGATCACTTTCAGCAGTCTGTAGGTACAGTGTATTTATTGGGACATATACTTAAATATAATACTTCAAATAACATAGTTGTATAATTGTGTTAATGCATTGTATGTCACATACGATGGTACTAATTTTATCTTTTTTTTTCCTCTCACCCCAGCCCTTATCTCTATTTTTTTATTTTCTATTATGTGTCATCAAAATGTCTCCATGTTACCCATGTGTGCTAAATTACTAAATGCTACACAGTACAGCAGGGTAGGCCAGCCCGAGTGGATTAGCCTGTTCCCTTTACACCAGCTCCAGCACCAATGCTCAACATGTCTGGGACCCAACCTTGCAGCACTGCCTCTGCTGCCTCTGCACTACCTGTGCCCTTAAGTAGTACTGCCATAGAAGCTGGTGCAGTGGTACCCTCTGGGAGCAGGTGTACAGATGGGGATTTCATCACCCCCTGGGAGATGCCAGGGTTGGTCTGTAGTGTTGTGCACCACACCCCTGGTGTATGCCTATGTTGGATGAAGAAGCTGCTCTCCTTCATGGTACATAGGAGGAGAAGATGTCAAGCAGTCCAGCTGCCAGTGGAGTAAGGGGACAGTGATGACAGTCCAGTGGGTAAGGACTTGATTCTCACTCTCCATGTTTGATGGGCATGAGCTCGTGTTGTCCCCTCCTTCACCTCAGTCATGATGTCCCCCAACCTTTTGTGTCCTTCATCATCTCTGTGTCTAGTCTTGTTTGTCTTCTTTGTTTGCATTTGCTTCCTCACCTACCCAACCTACCTGAACCAGAAATACCTATGTCCCTTACCCAGCCTTCCTCTGTTACTGAATTAAAAAAAATGGGTACCTGTCTTACTGAATTAAAAAAAATGGATACCTGTCTCACAAAATAATAGTCTCCCATACATAGCTCTCCATTTCACAAAAGTGTCATCTTGACACACTTGATTCAGTCCAATTGGCTATGCAACATGATTGTGTTGTTGTCGTCCCTCTCTATGGAGGTGACAGTCCAAATTCAGCTAATAGTCTGCACATATTATCAGTTTTTACTGTTGAAGAAATGGATAGCCGTGGTTCTTTCCCACATCCTGCCAGCACATTCCTGTATTGCTTTTTCTTTGTTCTTTCCTCTGCTTACTCCTCATTTCACCACATTACTATCTACCCCATTTTAACACCTATAATCTGGTGAAAAAATACAATCACACACAACACACATATGTACCAGAATAAGCAATGGAGCACTTCACTTTTTAGCCTCTATGTTTGTGTGGAGTTTGGCATCACACACCAATGCCAAGCGACTGTAAGTGGCTATACAATGTTGCAGTTACCTCCACGCAATGCTGCTTAACCCCACTGTGCTATGCCAACACACAGCAACACATGTACTATAAATAATTCATGTCATTGCATTATCATTGTTTATTTAAAAGTTTTAGGTACACTTGGATTCAAACCCAGTATCATCTGGGCTCAAAAATAAATGCATTTATTTGTTTATTTATTCCAGTTTGATGACCGGGGAGGTCCACTGGGCTCAGGGGGCCCATTTTCAGTGGAGGCCCGGGGAGAAAAGCTCCACAACACAAAGTTTACTTACATGAATAGTTTCAAAGAGAGTTTGCATTACAAACAGCAGGTTGCATTCAAAAAAGAAAAAAACAAACAATTACAGTTTTGTTCAGGAGAAAAAGGCAGGCATATAGCATAATAGCTATAGATTTTACTGTTTAGTTACATATACAATCTACATTTGAGAGCGAGGTTAGGAAGGTAAAAAGGTTATCCAGGAGTAAAGAGGGAGGAGAGCTTGAGAGGTATGGGCTAAAGAGTACAGTTGCATTTCCTGTTTAGATAGAGGCAGGAATGAAGTTGAGTTTTAAAGTTATTAAGGTTGTCACAGGTCCTCAGTGTGGAGGGCAGTGCATTCCATTTTTTTAGCTAGGGAAAAGGATAACAGAAGCTGACCAGCTGGGCGCTTGGGTTTTTGAATGGTAATCAGGTTTTGGTGGGTAGATCTAGGGGATCTGAGGGGGGGGTATATGGTTGTAGTATATTGGATAGTGCAGGGCAGTTAGTGGGTTGGAACAATCATTTGTAGGCTAAGGTGATTTGGAGAAAGTCAAGTTGATTAGGGAGTTCAAGCCAGTTTAATGAGTGAAGGGAGGTGCAGTGATGAGAGGAGGATTTGGCATTGGTGGCGAATCTGGAAATTTGGTTGTAACATATTTCCAGTTTGGAAGTAAGTGTGGAAGATAAATTAGTGAGCAGAGGAGCACCATACAGTAGAGAGGGAAGGTGATAGGTTGTGGTGAGAGTTAGTCTGGTGGTAGGAGAGAGGAAGTGGTTGTTTCCATAAAGTAAATGTGTTAATACATTTACATCTGCTGCCACAGAGTCAGCTAAGTAACAGGTATTTCATAGACTGAAAACTAACTCTCAAGACTGCTTAACTATGCACAAACAGAGAAATTAATGGAAATGTATATCTTACATGAACAAACACTTTGCAAACCATTGTGCAAACCCACTGCTCGCTGCTGCACTATGCAAAGTCACTATTAGCATGTATTAGTTCTGTTAACTGTCAATTTTCTCTTTATGCCATAAAACTACATGTGGAAACATAAACCGAAGGCCCTGCCTAACAATTTGTCACTTATTTACAGTGCATCCATGTGTTGCCTCCCCCCATGCAGTGCAACCCTGGTGTCTCAGTACTTTTTCACACATATATCAACTACACTACATAAATTAATATCAAATGTTATGTGCTATGCAATGCACATCAATCTGATAACATGTAGAACTAGAACTGTCTTCACAGTTGCACATGCCTACACGTCCATCAACTGACCCTGGGAACTATTGACTCATAGGTCCAACCAGTCTTATCTGGAAGGCTATGGAAAGAATCAGCATTGACCATATCCACAGGGACATAGGTGACTTTAAACACTCCTGACCTGACCCATTTTGGTTTTTTCAAGGGTAGATCTTGCTTATGAAACATAGTGGGCTTCTTTGATAATATCCACTAAGCCCTGGATGAGGGAAACAGGAACTACTGTCTATGTTTATTTAGCAAAGGCCTTAGAAACAATCGCCCATTCAGGTATCATAGAGAAAATCTCCCATCTGGGGATTAACCTATACATTACAGGATGGGTAACCACCTGGCTCATTGATAGGATGCACACTGTCAAAGTTGGGGAATCCACCCAGTAAACCAGTGACCAGTGGAATACCACAAGGATCTGTGCTGGGCCCTCTACTGTTTGCAAACTATTTCTCTGAAGTCCAGGCAAAGTTAGATGGCCTGTGGCTTACCAAGTTTGCAGATGACTGTCAACTGGGCACAGTCATATAGAGTCCCCCAATGATGTTAACATATTGCAGAATGAGCTGACCCAGACAAATGATTGGTGCCAAAGTCATGGACTGAAGCCTAACTCAAAAATTGCCTCAGTGTCCAGTTTGGCAAAGAAGTATCCCTGTTAATTATGATATACATAACACCCCTCTAAACTCAGACTCAGTGTTGCAAGACTTGGGAACATAGGTTGATTGCAATCTAAACTCCAGTCACTATGTGCCCATAGTGGTAAGACACACATTCTACATTGCACACCTTATAAATAAGGGCATTGCATCCAAGACCAGGGAGGTCATAGCTCCACTGTACTCAACCCTTATCAAACCACTAATTCTCTATGTACCTCACCAGACACCTACAGCAGCTGTAGAAACCACATAGGTTTCTGACCCAGAGAATCCAGGGCCTCCAAAACATGACATACATGAAAACAGTGAGCCTTGTCACTGTACTCAGTATCATACAGGCTGCTGAGAGTTGACCTGTGCCTGGCCTACAGAGCAATCTCAGACCCTACCCTACTGGAAATGCTGGACATCCACCAATCAAATGGGACACGAATAACTTGGTCCAGGGATCTCAACCTACTGATATGAAAAGAACAAGCTGGAGAGACAGATATATATCTCCCAGTGATTGCCACTCCTCTAAAATAGGCTCCCAGTGAGTGTGAAGCAGTGCTCCTCAATGACCCTATTCAAGCATAACCTTGACAAATGGATGAGTGATCTTAAATTCACCCTGGGGGTGGCACCTATGTACAGGGCAGTCAGTGCTGATCACAAAATTGTTTTGCTAACCACAAACATCTAACTATGCTCAATAAGACTATTTGGGTTTTTGCACGGCTAGGATTGTAAAGGCCCTATGGCCATTAGCCTGATAAACTGCTATGACTCTATGAAGCTATGACCCTATGCAGGCCTCCCAACATCTTCTCTCCTACATCCACTGCTGATGCCATCCACTATAAGTTACCCTGTGGCCGTACAAAAGTCATACTTGTGTCAAGGTGCTTTTGTAAAGTACTGAGCTCTGTAGTCTCTATACTTAAATAGGTAGGGGTTCTGATCTCACTGCAGTCAACTGTGTGTGTGTGTGTGTGTGTGTGTGTGTGTGTGTGTGTGTGTGTGTGTGTGTGAGAGAGAGCACTTGCTTGACATTAGAGAGAGCATTTTACACCAGCATGTGAAACATTGTTATTACCATATTGTCCTCACCAGACACTGCTGATGCCATCAGCTATAAAGTGTTGTCTTAGATAGTCCAAGTTAAACTTGAGCTGTGTCACTTGCCTTAAATAAAGAGTTCTGTAGTTGGTGTACTTAGATAGGTAGGAATTGTGTTCTCACTGCATTCTCACTGCAGTCAGCTGGAGTGTGTGTGTTTGTGCTCTTGCTTATTAGAGCGAGCCTTTTACACCAGCATGCTGGACACTGTTATTACCATAATCTCCTCACCAGACACTGCTGATGTGCTTATTTTGGATGTGCACTATGGCATTGGGTCAAAGGCTGGCCTGGTGGCAAGGCAGAAGTCACCTCATCCTATGTGATCCATATTACAGTAACATGACTTTCAGTCTATCCACATACATCATGTCATGGTTTGTAGGCACTGTGTTTTCTTGGTTTGAAACCCCTGTGGTCTCCAGCTGCTGTATATGTCTTTTGAGGTACATGCAAAAGAGAGCGTTATACTCTATCATTCTTCTGATGAGGTTCGAGTACAGTGCTGTAATATAATTCTCAGATCTGAATATTATGGCATGACTTATGATGCACACAACATAACTTTCAATACCAGTGTGGACACTTGGTGGTCAAAGTTCAGATTGCTGTCTGTGTGTTCCCAGTGCTTGCATTATTGGGTTTTAGCATAGCAGGACTGTTGTCAATACTGAAATTAGCAGAGAATTCCACTTTGCAGAAGGACAACGTAAAGACACATCTTTGCACTTATTTGTAGACTGTGTGGCTTTGTAACCACTCATTTGTCTGTGTTACCCCTTCCTGTAGTATGTTATCATCATAGGTGGACTGAGTGATTGCACCCAGTATGCAAGAATCACCAAATGCAAAGGCCATATACTTTAGGCTGAACTGTCAAGAAATGGACTCCAAATGGTAAAGGGCCAAGCACTGATGCCTGGGGTATGCCAATAGTGACAGCTCTACTGGTACAGGTTGATTCACCAACTTTCACAGTATGTGTTCTGTCAGTGAGCCAGCTGGTTACCCATCTATTGATATAAGGGTTAATCTCCAGCTGGATGAGTTTTTCAATGATACCTGCATGGGAGATTGTGACCAAACCCTAGGCCAGATCAGCATAGCCAGTATGCACTGCCTTACCTTCATACAGGCCTATCACACAGAATCAATGGGCTGTGACAATAACACAGATTGCCCATCGAGTGACTCAGCACATACACAGTTGAATACACACTTCAACACAACCTCCACACAGACTGTGTCCCTGTAAAAGGGTGTACATCAACCTGCATCCATGTGAGATTGGGGGGAAGGTCAATGCATGCATGTATACACAGATCCTTATTCTCCTCACCTCATTTGTGAGGCAGACCAACATGTCATCATGGACTTTTTACTAAATGGACACTAGTAATATCCTGGCTGTGTGCAACAGATCTGTGTGAGTTGTTAATGCTACATCACGTCTCTTACATCTGATAGATATCCTCAAAGAGGTCATCAAGGGCATCATTTTGAACTTGACAAGCCCAAGACATTTGACACAAATCCACACTGAGGTATTCACTCAACACTGTCAGATGTGGCCATAAACAGCTATAGGGAGACCAGTGGATCACATGCATGGCATAGGTTGAAATGTGTAAAGCGAACTATATCTCAGGTCCAGTGATCAGGTCCACACATCAGGGCTGTCTGCTAGACCCTTTCCTGGCCATTATTTAAGTCACAGACATCACAAATGACATACACATCATGTGTCCAAACAGCTGTCCAAAGGACTACGGATTGTGGGCAATCATTGACTCCAACTATGATATTACTATAATACAGACAGTATCAACACACACAAAAGATTGCTGCCATAGCCATGACAACACCTGCAATGACACAAAAAGATGGGGGGATTTGTTACATCAGGAAAGCAAACACGCAACCAAAGTATAATGTAGACATTACACCCTATAATCAGACCAATAAGTTGTGACCTGTGTCCTGGGGTAGATGATATGTGAAATGGCCACCAACGTGTGGCCACAGTGCTGACCACTCCCTTGTATGTAATACAATTACTTAGTATGTGAAGGACATCCACATCACAGGCCATAATACCTCCATAGTTCACAACCTTCATCACACCAGTAACTGAGTACAATGCACCCTTCTTCCTGTAGCTCAGTACACATCTTCCAGTAATGTGTAAGTGAAATGTACATTTGCCACAGTCAGCTGCACATATCTTATTGGCCATACCTAGGCATTCTTGTTGTGGCATAAACATTACTGTCTGATGGCTTCACCTCAAAAAAACGAGATCCCTCAGAATCACTCGTTCTAGCGACTTGAACCTATGCACAACAATAAACAGGACATGCTGGAGGGATAGATTCCTGTCCCAGCGACTCCCCTCACTCTGGAATAGAATCCCAATCCATATTCGACAGAGCTCCTCTCTGACCCTTTTCAAGAGAAATCTTGATGAGTGGATGGGTAATCATAAGTTCTACCCTGGGATCACTTCAGGAGCCCTGTTGACAGAGGCCCAGGTTACTAATCTAATGGGGAGGTGAAAGCCATCACTCTGTGGCTAGGCTTATAAATGCCCATGGGCAGATAGCCTAGTACTTACCTATGAACCTATGAACCTATGGTGTGGAAACCCCATCACATTATTACACCAGATGCATGTTTGATACCTGTTCTGGTGATACAGACAGTACATACATAGCTGTTTGACAATATTAATGGCATGGGTAAAATTTGTTACAGTGTGGATTGTGCCAGATATATATGCCATGAACACCAGTAAACTAGCCTGTATTGATCATAATGTCACATACAGATATAGCAGTGTCCCTCTTAACACCTCCAGCAGATGTTACAGTGCCAGGAGGGTGAGCGTGATTAGCCTCATAGATTGCAGACATGTCATAATACTTGTATAAGTGTGTTTGTGCAGAACCATATCTGAGCACTCTAAATCACATATGTTATGTCATAGACACGGGATCATTGGTGGTATTATTCTGATAATGTCCATGATTGTGCACACTTCTTTTAATGTTGTCCATGAGCCTTTACCTGTGTCCCACTTACTGGAGACCTTTGCTGAGACTATACTCATATTTAGGAAATTCAGTTTGCACAGCTTCACAGTATGCACCCTACCGCAGTTGTATATAACATCTGTGATAGATGTCCTATGCATTATTCATGTAAGGATGCTTATCTCACACAGACGTTTTCCCTATTGTTATGTCACCTTGTGTGACAGTCACATAATACACATTTTCACTGTGAAGTCCGTACTGTACCATACTAATATGTGACTGGTGTCAATGCTACAGCTGCCTTCCATTGACATGCTCTCATCTGGTGTACATTAGGTTGTTTCACCTGTCCTGTTTCCCTGTGTTCATTCCTACAGTTCATCTGTGTGTCCCTATTGTATACACACACTTCCCCTGAGTGTTTATTTTACATGGCAATCCATTTACCGTTACAGATCATTTATACAGCATTAGGACAGAATGCCAGGAATGGGTTTCACAATACTCTGTATTGTATACACTGTCCTGTACTGTGTTTGGACCATATACATATCATACCTCTCCACTGTCCAGATTTTCACAGTTTGTCCAGACTTTTGCCTTATATCTTTTGTCAGTAAATAATTACATACATTTGAGTTTCAGACTTCAGATCCTTCAGAAAAATATATCTTAACACAAATCTGTTGTTATCCTAGCACACTTCTAATTGGCAAATATATAGAATCTGTCCCTATTTCTTGGTCATTGTCCCCCCATTATGTTGGCCTTTGTCCAGATTTTTTGTACTAAGAGATTGAGAGCTATGGAAAGTTGTATGTTAAGCCCTGGTGATAATTTTGGCATTCTGTGCAAACACGGTAACCAGCTGCGCTCTGTTGTTAACAGGATTGCTATCTGTGTTGCTTTACATGGTTTCCTACCTGGCAACAGTGTTGCTAGCCACAATACTGCTCTTATTTACATTTAAATATGGTGTGTGGCATGAATATGTAGTTAGCGCTACTGCCCGCCTCAGATCACAGCACACACATTTAAGCTTATACAGAGTTTACAGAATCCCAGTGTCTGTTTGTAGCATAAAGTGGAAAAGACATATATTTTTAGCACCTTAGAGACAATAAAGGAATATTATACAAAGAAGAGAAAAAAGATGGAAGTAATTCAAAGATATGCAACAGAAATGAGGAGAAAAATAAAAGTAAAGATACTTAAAGTGACGGTGAGTAAACAAAAATAGAAAATGAAATGCATGAATTATATTATAGATAGGTGTACATGTAGTTCAGAGACTGGTGATGATTTGGAAGCCAATATTTTTTTTGTAATATTTTGGAAGATTGGAAATTAGAGAAACCTTTAAGGAAGAACTAAATATGTGGTATAAACAAGAAAATAATGTGATAGAAACATTACAAGGAGCAGTAAAATTCATTTAGAAGGTGGGATTAGACTTGAGTCGGGGACCAGTTACATGCATCAAAAAATTAAAAAAATCATGACAAATGAAAATGCAATTAAGAAGTAGCATTAATCTTAGCTGAACAGCATAAGATATATGTGGAAGAGAGGACAGAGACAATAGGACAACTGAAAACAGTAATATAGAAGTAGAAGAAGAAACATATACTGGCAAGCAGGATGTGAGCAAAGGTTTTGATAATATTCAGATGCTATCCATATATAAAATGGTATAAAGTTATGAATAGGTATATTTTTTGGTAAGAGGAAAAGTGTAATACATGGAGAAGATGTTACATTTTTAAAGAAACACACATGAAAAGATAGGTAGTTGTATTAGAGGTGTGTCAACTTAAAATGTGTGCAAATTGTTTAAAAGACAAAAAAGCCACACTGGCATAGCACGGCATATATTCATCATTTCAGTGTTTCAGTAGCCTTTAGGCTATATGGATTGTTTCCTGCCTATTAAACAACCACCACCACCACCAGCCAGCTCCACTAGTTATTTCTACTGCATTTCATGCTGACAACAGGTTGGTCTTTAAAACAAATCCTTTGCTTGGGGACAAGGAAGGAAAAATGTTGGACCTTATAGGTAAGAGAATGATGTGAAGTTGTTAAATCTCGCCATTTATTCTCACTGATGGGTTCGGAGCTGATCCTTAGCTCCGACACAGCCTTTAGCAAAGTTCAAGGTTTGCCAGTAGCTTGAGACCAAGCCCCTTATTCCATGATGCACTGCTAGAATTACCTCAGATTTAGTTTGCCGCGGCACAGATCTCGGTGTTCCAGATAGCTCGGACCAATTTTATTGGATAGATTCGTCTATCTGCAAGTTTTATAAAAATTTTTTGTGTTGGCTTTGTTTTTTCTATAGAAGTGTTTCTAGTTAGCAGTTGGCCTAGTAGTTGGCCTTGTATTTAACCAAATTCTTAGATAGTTATTTAGATAAGTTTCTTGAGTGTGTTTTTCCATTGTTAAATTTGACTAAAAAAGAGATGTCTGATGACAAAGAGAAGCCACATCCTAAACCTGACTTCAGAAAATGTCTGGATTGTGGACAAAAAAATGTCAGTCACTGACGGGCATGTTCACTGTGTTTATTGTCTGGGGGCATTACACCTCCAAGACACTTGTAGCATCTGTCACTCCTTCTCTTCCAGGGTACTTTTAGAGAGGAGGAGGAAATTAGTGGATAGGGGTTTACTTCAGCACCCCTTCTCGGAAGCACTGGGTGACCAGGATGGTGCTAGTAAATCCTCTAAGTCATCCAAGTCTTCAGGTGACTCCAAATTATCGAAAAAGGCAAAAAAAGTGGAGGGTGCAGGGTCATCGGTTTCACTGCCCTCAGAACCGAGTGTCCCTTCTGTTCAGAGCCAGCTCACAGCTTTGGAGCCAGTTTTTGAGATTCCCTCATCTCCTCTGCTCCAATCAGCACCCTCGGTGCACTCCTCGAAGTCTTCTGTCAGCCTCTCAGATCTGGATATGGACCGGTTGGTGCAGATGCTTTTATGGGCACCAGGCCTTGCCAAATTGTTGTCGGCTCCAACGCCTTCATTGGAACTGAAGACCATTAACCCTGACTTGACTGCTCCTCCTCCAAGCCATACTGGACCTTTGGAGCTGGAGGAGGCCAACCTGATGGTTGTTGAGCCTGTGGAGCTGAGACCTGCTCCGGTGTTATCAGTTCCATCTACTTGGACGTCCTCAGTGCCGATCGGGGACTCTAGGTGCTGACACTCTCCTGTTGGGTCTGGAGAGGATAGTCGTACCAATTTGTCGGTGCCAACTCTTCCTCTCAGGGCTTCGGCTTGGATGAGCTCGGCTCCTACCTTGGGCTTGGAACCCATGGCCTCAGTGCAGGAGGATCGGATGGTCCCTTTGGATCCGTCTACCCCTTCTCGTCAGAGCCATGGTGCGTTCGATGCCATGAGGAGAGTCCTGTCTCCAAAGACATCATCAACATCAGGTCTGGCTTTCTCTTCCCCTCAAGCGCCTGTGTCCACTCCTGCTTCTACCTGTCAACCCAAGCGTAGAGACCCTGAGCCTCATGTAACCCCACAGGGTGCCCCTTGCTCTTCTGAGATCTCCCTAGAAGTCCCCACTGAGGAGGTACCTAGGAAGAGACTGTGCAAGAGGAGGCACTTGGACTCCCCACAGGAGTCTTTGACATCAGACACTGACTTGGATGAGTCAGAAGGGTCCCCTTCATCCCCCTCTGAGGATGTCTCCTTTGCGGAGATATTAGAGATCCTTAATCAGAGGGGTGGTTGGCAGTCTAAAAGCCCTACTGAAGATGAGTCAGTGCTCTTGAAGGCTGTTGGGTCTCAACCTTCCACCTCTTGGGTGTCTCCGCCTTATGATGAGCTCATGGAGCTGATCTCTCGTAAGGCATGTGAGTCTCCGGAGGCCATAGAACTTGTCCCTCAAAAACCAAATAAGTTCATCTCTGCCCCCATGGACAAAGCTTTTTTGACTAAGGGAGTGCCTGGTGATGCCATGGTGGTGTTGGCAGCCACCAAAAAGGAAACGTCTGAGACGTCCTCATCTGTCCATCCTCCTAACAGAGATTCCAGAATCATGGATAGATATGGGAAATGCATGTTTAGTTCAGCGACTTTTTCCCTTCGATCACTGAACTATTTAACCTATTTTATAAGACTACAAAGAGATCTCCTGAAAGAGCTAGGAGAGACTCTCCAGGGTACGGTAGCTGCAGAGGTTGCCAACAAAGTTAACACCCAGCTCGCTACCCTAAACTCGATTGTGAACTCGTCCATGCGTCTCATATCTTACGCAGCTGATGGTTCGAGTAGAGCTGCTAGTTCAGGCATTGCTCTGCGTAGACAAGCCTGGATGTGTCTCTGTTCCTTTGCAGAGCCTTTCAAGTCTTCCTTTATCAACACCCCATTTGATGGCTCATCCTTGTTTGGGCCCAAGGTAAAGGAAACTCTAACCAGGTGTGAGCAGGAAGGCAAGACTGTATCTGCCGTTGGAGTCCATTTTTCTACCCCTACTCGGCCCTATCCCAAGGGCCATAAGGGCGGAAAGATGTGGTTCCAAAAAGCACAGAGAGCCTTTCAGGACACACGTGGTGAAACCCCCTCCAGAGGCAGAAAAGAGAGTTATAATGGAAGACACCACCCACGTGGCAGAGGGGGTCCACAACATCAGGGTGACAGAGGCCAATTCTCTGGTCAGCCCTACCAGCGCCCCTGAAAGGAGACCCAGCTGTCCGGCTCTGGAGGCAGTTGGGGGTTGCTTATCTTTGTACCTAGAAGCCTGGCTAAGCATAACATCTGATACCTGGGTACAAAGCATCATTTCCAGGGGATATTTCATACCGTTCTCTTCCCCTCCCACTCCTGTCAACAGAATCCCAGATATTCCACCCAGTCTCAGGGAACAAGCAACTATAGAGGTACACAAGTTGCTAGAAAAGAGAGTCATCCAGCCAGTCCCAGCAGACCAAACAGGATTTGGAACTTACTCAAGATTCTTTTTGGTTCCAAAGAAAACAGGGGACTGGAGACCTATCTTGGACCTCAGCAGACTCAACCAATTTGTAAAAAAAGAGAAGTTCCAAATGGCCATGCTTCAGGCCATTCTTCCCTTTCTAGGGAAAGGTGATTGGATGTGCTCCATCGATCTCAAGGACGCGTACTACCACATAAAGATAGACAGACCCTCCAGAGATCACCTGCATTTCTGGCTGGGAGCTAATCACTACCAGTTTCGAGCCCTGCCCTTTGGTCTCACTACAGCCCCCAGAGAGTTCACCAAATGCATGGCAGTGGTCATGGCTCACCTGAGGCGCCTAGGATTCTAGGTGTTTCCATATATAGACGATTGGCTCCTTACCGCCACCACCAGGCATCAATTGATTCAGGCAACAAAATCTACTCTAACACTCTGCCACCACGTGGGCATTACAGTCAACTTCAAAAAGTCTGCCTTGTCGCCATCGCAGCATACTGTCTTTATAGGAGCAGAGTTAGTTACCTCAACCACCACTCTACGTCTTCCAGTTGAAAGGGTCTCACTTCTTTGCCAACACGTCAACTCATTGGTGTCAAAGAGCAGAGCTACAGCCGCAAAGGTCTTGAAGGTACTAAGTTTGATGGCGGCAGCAATTCTAGCCATTCCACTCGCAAGGATGCATATGTGAATTCTTCAATGGCTTCTGTTCGCTCAATGGTCTTACCAGAAATTGCCAATGAACCATATGATTCTCATCACAAACTCTTGCAAGAGGGACCTTTGGTGGTGGTTGACATCTCTTCATGTCAGAATAGGACGACCCTTTGTGCCCCCCCCCCAGTAGCCACTGTGACCACGGATGCTTCCCTGATAGGGTGGGGGGGTCATTTTCAGGGAAAGACTGCCCAAGGCACATGGACGGATCAAGAGTCATATCTGCATATCAATGTTCTGGAGTTGAGAGCAGTACTTCTGGCGTTGCAGTACTTTCAGGACTCTCTTCCTCTAGGGACAATTGCAATTCAGACAGACAACATGTCAGTGGTCTGGTACTTGAACAAACAGGGCAGAAGCAAGTCTTACCCCCTTTGTCGAGAAGCCCTCAGAGTATGGCAATGGGCTGTGTCATCCCAGCATTTTCTGTTAGCAATGCACATCCCGGGAAGATCCAACGTGATAGAGGACAAGCTGAGCAGGGCAATCCTGTTGCCTCATGAGTGGTCTCTCAACAAACACGTTGTGGACATGATTTTCCACAAATGAGACCAGCCTTGCTGCGACCTCTTTGCCAGTCACATCAATACCAAATGCAGAAGCTACTTTGCCCTAATACCACCTCTGGGACTTCCCCCGAGAGATGCATTTGTACACGATTGGCCTCCAGGTCTCCTATATGCATTCCCTCCAATTCCATTGATACCCAGGTTTTTACAGAAAGCAAAGCCTCTGGGAAGGACTGTTATCCTTATAGCCCCGCATTGACCTTGACAGATTTGGTTCCCTTTTCTTCACCATCATCTGCTGGAGGATCCATGGATCCTGGACCCAGTTCCAGGCCTCCTGACACACCCGTCAGGGGACCTCCATCCTTCACTGCAGTCTCTAAAGCTGACTGCTTGGCTGATCCACATCTCCAAATAAACAGGCTTCATTCACTCTCAGATGACACAAGATAAATTCTATTGTCTTCTCGTAAGCCATCTACCAGAAAACTATATCACAGTAAGTGGAAAAAGTTCTCCATTTGGGCCAGTATACAAAAAATGGACCCTTTCCGAGCTCCTTTGTGGTCCATTTTAGAGTTTTTGACAATGATTTTTAAGGAAGGAGCAGCAGCTGCCACAGTTCGGGTTCAGTTAACTGCCATATCTAATTTCCACCTTGGATTGGATGGGTTAAATATTATGGCCCATAAGTTATCTAAGGTTTTTCTCAAAGGTGTTTTTCACATGAGGCCTCCTGTCAAAACCCCTTATTCTCCCTGGAGTTTGAATTTAAGCTATCTCAAATAATTCTCCCCCCCTTTGAACCAGCATTATCTTTTGATCTCAAAATTTTGTCCTGGAAAACTATTTTTCTTCTGTTCGCAGAGTGTCAGAACTTCAAGCATTATCTATTAGACCTCCTTATATGATTTTCCATGCTGATAGAGTATCTCTCAGAACAAACCCCTCTTTTTTTCCTGAAGACTGTTCTGAGTCTAATATCAATCAGGTCATTGAGTTGCCAGTCTTTTTTCCCCAACCATTCCAACAAATTAGAATACACGCTGCACAAACTTGACATGCACAGACAGCTCAGATTTTATCTTGATAGAACTAAGGAAATTAGGAAATCGGATCAACTTTTTGTATCCTTTTCGGAGGCCAGAAAAGGTAGACCAGTGGCTAAAACAACCCTTTTAAAATGGTTATCGGATTGTATCTCATTTATTCATGCAACTGCTAACATACCTTTGCCACACAAAGTAAAGGCTCATTCAACCAGAGCCATTTCTACGTCTTCTGCTTTTCAAGCCAAATTGCCTTTGATAACATTTGTGCTGCAGCCACTTGGTCTAAGCCTCATACTTCTATCGCTCATTACAAAGTGGATAAGGCTTCCAGGGACAGGTCTTCTTTTGGTTCTACGGTCCTGAAAAATGTGCTCCCGTGAGCCACCCAGGATTGCAGGTGCTAGGGACGCTACCCATCAGTGGGAATAAATGGCGAGATTTAACAACTTCACATAAAGAAGTTATGTACTCACCATAATGTTCAATGTGAGTTGTTTATCTCGCCTTTATTCTCACGTCCCTCCCTCCATCCCCCTCCTGGCTGACAGTTGACCTAGAGGCTAGTATCATCCTGGTTGTTCAATACTACTACTTCCTTCTTGGGGAGTGCACCCCTTACAGGGAGGGGTATATATATATACACGCAGCAAACAAGATCTGTGGTTATTCCATCAGTGCATCATAGGATAAGGGGCTTGATCTCGAGCTACTGGCAAACCTTGAGCTTTGCTAATGGCCGTGTCGGAGCCGAGGATCAGCTCTGAACCCATCAATGAGAATAAAGGCGAGATAAACAACTCACATGGAATGTTATGGTGAGTACATAACTTCTTTTTTTCTTCTTCGACTTTAGCCTTTAGAATTCTAAATTACCAGGCACCTGTGAGAAAATGTATGCTTTGTCATGTTCAGTCTGAGGGAATTGGCTACCCCTTTTCCTACTGAAGAAAGCTCTTCTTGGAGCCATACTGTTTTTAGCCTGTTCCCAGCTATGTAAATATGCTTTAAGGAGCATATATGGGTGTGCAGAAACTGTATCTAGGGCCAGTGCTACTGCTACTGCTACAGTGTTGAGAAGGTATGCTTGGATATAAAACCAAAAGTTTGGCGATGAGGTAAAGTCTACAATTTTGGATTCTGTATTAGATAAGGAGATACTGGGACAGATTCCAAAATAGTTGCTCTCAGTGTAAGTCTATTCTGATTCCAAAACACTTGTCAGTTTAAGTGACTTAGTTCAGTGTACGGCCTGTCTATAAGCAAGCTTGCTATGTGGTCCAGATTCCAAAACAGCTGCTGTCAATGTGAATGATAATTTACACTGACAGCAAGTCTTTTGGAACTGAGGCTATTGTTTGGTTGTTCTGCTACCTAGGTTCCCAACCAGTATGATGAAAAGGAGGAAATGAATTCCGGGAGTTTCTAAGATTTTTTCATGTAGCCCTATGCAAAAAAAAAAAAAAAAAAGGAAAAAAAAAAGAAAAGAAAGTCAAATAAACACAACCAGCCTTTTTCTGGCAAACAGTATGCCAAAAAGAGAGGTCTGTAAGAAAATGAAAACAAGAAACAGGTAATTTCAGAAAAAATAGAGAGATCAGTAGTATAGAATGACTAAGCCAGCATTCTTTCCCCTTTCCCTTTCTTCTTGCCAATATCTCTAGAAACCTGTCACACAAAATGGTCCTCAGCATTCCCCATTGGCAGAAGATTATTTCAGACTCCTGCTGAAAAAAGTGGTGTAGGAGGGTTACAGGAGGCACTAGATTTATTTATTTATTTATGTATTTAACATTTGTTTACCAGGAAATATAGATACAAAAACCTCCAATCCAGGGAATTCCTCCTCACTCTCTGAACAAAGGAGACTTTTTTTCTTCAGGTTCATTAATCCTTGCATAACCAAGAAGTCATAGAACCAGTGCCCACAAGTCAAAGGGGCAAAGGTTTCTATTCTAGAATGTTTCAAGTACCAAAGAAAGAAGCCTCTTGGAGACCAGTACTAGATCTTTTATCTCAAAATCTCTGTGAAAGCATAAAAATTCAGAATCTTGATGACACAGAACCTGTTATGCCTTATTCCTAAGAGAAAAAAAGTTCTGTCTCAAGTTAATCAGTCCTCCACTTCAACACAAACCACAAAAGCAGCAAAAAAAGAAGAGTGGAACATGGCCTCACTGTGCAGATTAAAAATATTTAATCTAAACTTAACACCATATAAAAAGAAAGAAAAATACTGTTATTCAATGATCTGATGAAGCATCTGTTTGTAGATGTGAAAGAGCTTACCTTGTTTTATTATGCATTTTTCTTTCTTTTTATATGGTGTTTTAAGTTTGGATTAAATATTTTTAACCTGCACAGTGAGGCCATGTTCCAGTCTGTTTCTTTTGCTACCGCTCATTCCTTCCATGAGTTGCCTGGTAATGCTAGACTTGAAATATACTTATTACCATATTCTCATAGTCTCAGCCTTCAGGAAGTTTCTAAGGTTCTCTGTTTCTGGGTCAGTCAATCAATTCTCTGAATTACCCTTTGTTTTATCTACAGCTCCATGGGTGTTCAGTAAATGCTTGGTCAGATCTTATTGCAGATTAAATGGCATTCATTTTTCCTTATTTAGATGACTTTGCTTATCATTGCAGAGTCTTTATCTAGATGTCAAGAGTTATTTCGACCAGTCATGGCTTCCAGATAAACATTTCAGAATCCTTCTTGACTCCGTCCCACAGGAGTGTGTTTCTACGATGCCTTCTAGATACTTCTCTTCAAAATGCTTTTTTGACTCATGAGAAGCCAAATTTTTATCTGGAATCTTTGCTGAACTTTTTCAATTAGTCTCAGACTTCTGCAAGAGAATTTCTCAAGATCCTAAGTTTATGATTCCTCTTGAAAGGTTGCACATGAGAAATATGCAATGGTTTCTAGAAAAAACTCATGGACATAGCATTTGAATTCTCTGTAGTACCAAATTCCAGCTTTGGACTTTATAAAAAGGGAACTGCATTGGTGGAGGCAACAAATTCAACTAAAATCAGGTGTCCCCTTCTCTCCTCAGATCCCAAATCAATCTCTCACCACAGACATGTCAGAATTTGCTTGGGGAGCAGTTTCCATGGGAGTAAACATGCAAGGCCTGTCAAGTCCTTCAGAAAGGCCAAGGTATATCAATATAAAGGAAATGCTAGCTGTCATCTATGCCTTGAAGTCTCTCTATCAGCTACGGTCCCCAGGACCACTTCCAGTGATTACAGACAATACCACAATCATGGTATATAAGCAAGCATGGAGGTACAAGAACATACCCCCTATGCAGGCTGGCATTGATGGTTTGGTTGTTAGCTCTTCAGCATTCCTTAAAACTCTAAGCATTATACATTCCATCAGAGCAAAACATAGTGCCCAACAAACAGAGCAGTACCAGGAGAGACCCTCACAAATAAGCACTGAATGAGGGGGTCATCCAGGAACTGATCCAGTTGTAGGATTTTCACCTCCCAACAAAACAGACAACTAAACAAATTTTGTTCCAAGTAAGCCTGAAAAACAAATGCATTTTCATTCTGTTGGAAGATATTGTTTCCTTATGTGTTTCTGCCTTTTCCACTGATATCCAGGGTAATTCTGAAGACTCAAACAATACCCCAAAAATCATTGTGTGACCCTGCTTTGGCCCTGGCAACACTGGTCCTTACGGGTGGTTACCACAGACTTTTGCACAGGCTTGTACTACTCACACAAGACTGTTAATCCTGACTGCCTGGATTATTCAGTTCTAATACCTTTAAGGCACTTATTTCATGAGTATGTTTAACAAGTACTAAAGAAGGGAATAAAGCTTTCTAATAGAAAATCTTATATTGGTGAACTGAATCGTTTTTCTAGTTGGTGCCTAACCAATAACCAGGTATTCATCTGAGATGTTGTATCACAAGTGCTGAAATATTTGTGTGAGTTACTTTCCTCTGAACTCTCTTTTTCCTCTATAAATGTTCATTTTGCAGCCATTTCAGCATGTCATCCCATGGATCCTCCTTTCTTTCTCTATTTGTTGTGAAATAGTTGTTGAAAGAAGTTTTACACCTGAGACCTCAACATAAACGGGTTGTTCCTTCTCCCTGGGATCTCAATTTTGTACTGGAGAAATTGACTATGTCAACTTTTGAATATGCCCATCAAGCTGATTTAAGGTTCTTTACATGGAAAACTGTACTCATTATTGCTCTGACATCTGCAAAAAGAGTGTCTAACTTGCAAGCTCTCATGGTGTGTGATCCCTATCTGATCTTCTACATGGGATAGGTTCCCTTTAAAAACAAGCCCCTCATTCATGTCCAAAGTGGTTTCAGAGTTTACTTTGAATCAAGCCATCAATTTCCCATTTTTTTACCCAGAATCTAAAAAGCAGGTAGAAAGGATTCTGCATACACTTGACATGCATAGGCAGGTCAGGTACTATTGTAACAGAAATAAGCCCTTTAGAAAAGCTGATAAGCCATTTATTTTTTATCAATGAGCAAAAAGGGACACCATCTATCTAAGCAGACAGTTTCCAGGTGGGTGTCCTCAGCTATTGCTTTTTGTTATTCCAGTCATGGCACATCCATTCCAGGAAGTACCCAGGCAGTATTAAGGCGCATCCTGCTAGAGCCTTGTATTCTTCACTGGCATACCGGAACGGGGTGGACTCTAGAAGCATTCTAGAGGCAGTTACATGGTCCTCTGTACATGTTCTTAGAAAGCATTACAAACTGGATTCCACTTCAAGGTCCAGGTCTACCTTTGCTTGGACCATTTTCTAGAGATTCCTGGATTCATATACTTCTTCATCTCAGGTTGGATAGACTTTGGTAATCAACCCATATAGCATAATGGCTACTGCAGCAGTTGGAATGATTAACATATTATAGTTGTGTTAAGTTGCATTTATCCTTAACAGTAGATATTTGAATTCCTCACTGATGAAGTGGTCACACCCACCCTCCACCCCCCTACTCTTGTACATAGTTGTAACTAGGATATAAAGTAGGATTGTGTTTGTTTCTACTTTATATGCATTATTGTTATTATTGTTTGTTTAATTCAAAATTATTAGGCTCTCATCTCTTTGTATGGTCAGGAAATTCCTAAAGAAATGTTCACTTTTCTGATTTCCCTCATTGGGATAACCTAAAGGCTAATGCAGTAGCGAGGAATTCAACCTTATCCACTTGTGAACTTATATAACTGTACTTCACCATTGTAAAGATGTAGTAGTATGTAAAAGTAAAATTAAATCTTGCTCTACAAATGCATGCACTGTTGCAAAGTCTGCTGTTTAAACATTCTGGTTAGGTCACATAATGATGTTATTGATGCCTTACTTGGACTCCAACTTGTTACGACACCCTCCCAGTTTGCAATTTTGGAAACAGGAGAATGTATCCTGCAATTAAAACTAAAGCTGTTGATTCAGCTCTCTCAGTTGAGAGTTTCTTCAATCTACCTTCTGGACCATATCTTTGCTAACAGAGCTCAAACTATATTACACTGTGTATGTACTGTGAAAATTCTATTTTGGATTTAAAAAACAGAAACAGGGCAGGCTTTAGACAGAAGCAGTTAGTTTCTAGTTAGTATCTGTCTAAGATTTTTATTTTTAATTCCTTGTGCAAGTTCTGTTTTGTTTGCATATTTATTTAAAAAATGCTTTAAAGTACTTATTTCTGGTAAAATATTTAATTTTGAATGCTTGTAGTTGGCGTTTTACATGTCATCTTAAATGTTTATGTATTTTTCTGGTACCTGTAATGTTGAGATGTCCACCATATGTAGGGTGAGTACTCAAAGCTAATTGCTACCTTTTGCTTATCCAAAGGTTGTATAGACAGTAAGTTGTGTCCTTATTTTATCAATTATGTGTAACTGATTGTGGTGTACTATAAATATGGGGTTGAGGATTTGATACTGGGAGTACTGGCGAGTTACATATTTGAAACTGAGTTTGTGTGTGTGTGTGTGTGTGTGTGTGTGTGTGTGTGTGTGTGTGTACGTGCAGGATAATTCTGGAAGTCTCAGTTACTGTTGTTATGGTTGCACTGAAAGGCACTGGAATCAGTACAAAGTGAGTGAGATGATAGGAAGCCAGTGATTATAACTCTTATATGTAGCTGTATAGTGTAAAGTTTATTTGGGTATGGTAATTGCTGACCATTACTTAAGAAAGCAATGCATTTTCTGTATACCATTAAGGACAATTACTCTGTTCCTATACATAGGTATTAGTAAAGGAATGCAGTCACCATGTAGCCAGTCTTGTCTCTCTCTCACACACACACACACACACACACACACACACACACACACACACACACACACACACACACACACACACACACACACACACATTGATGGCAACAGTGTGGGATTTAAAACCTGTAGCCCTATCATGTATTAATTGATGGCAGTCATGTGATCTTGTAAACTTGACTTCTGTAATTTGTAACCCATTTTGGTTGCAGCCACAAGGAAATAAAAAAAATAGCATATCCTCCACAGCATTTATTTTATTTTATAGTGAGAGCAGTTAGAAAACAAGCAGAAATGAACACTGTGGTGTACTAAAAAAATGTAAGTGTCTCAGCTGATTAAGGACAGCACAACCAACTGAATTTCATATGCATGTATATATGTACGTTTGTACATTGTGGACATGATTGTAGCCTTGTGTGCAGTTGAAATATAGTACACTGAAACTAGAGACAGACAGTTAGTGGATACAGTTGTAGACAATGTTGCAAAGAAATTCAGTCCATTCTCCAGATGACCTCAGAATGCAGACTGAATTTAAGAGACTAAATCTTGAGCTGGAGGTAAAGCATCTTGACGTAGCTGAAATAGTGTAACAGCTTGAGGTGCAAAAAGAGTGAGAGCAAGTTGCAGAGGATAAAGGAAGTGCTAACATGGCTCGTTTAGTCACTCATTAAGTTAACAGAGCCTAACTCATCCAGTTATATGTGGGCTTAGCTGGTTAGATGTCACAGTGGTCTTCTAGACTACATAACTAGTACATAGATTTGAACTGATGAACCTATGGAACAGGAAAAGGAGAAGGAGCAAAACAAAAGAGAGAAGCAGTACCAATATGAGAAGGCAATATGATGACTTTATCAAAGACAAGTAAGTAATAGTAGTGAAAACTGAACTGTAGATGCCAAGGTTAGTAGTGTCAGAATGTTTACTCACTATAAAGAGGGTATGACTTTAGTTCTATTATAGCATTTAAAGGGGTACATAATCAGCACCAGACTGACTAAAGGCAATGGGTGAGGTTTTTAACTTCTCTGCCCATAGATGAAGTAATTAATGGTCTGTTAAAAATGTCAGAAGTAGATTGCCTGAATTATAATAAAGTTAAACACTGTTTATTTGAATGTTTTAAGCTGACTCCTGAAGATTATAGAGGAAGGGCCGATGACATCCAATTAATTATCTCTAATATTTCCCCTTACTTAAGCATATTGAGATAATCCAGTGTATTTCACTACTGCCATAGACATCCAACTAATGTGATCCTTTGTACATCCATACTAATCCAAACAGAATTCCTTTGTTAATCTCACACCACTACTTGCATCTGTGCAACTTAACATAGATCATTTCTGGATTCATCTCTCAACATAAAACCATTTATTACCCTACCTGTCTTCTATGAATTCTGTACCAACGTTTCTTTTTCCTTCCCTCCTGTCACTGAAACACACTAACTGTCCTACAGCTCTTTCTCTAATAAAATGTCTTTTATTCCTTCATACAACCACTCATACCTCCAGTCTTGTTACTTAAATTCCAAAAGTTCTTCTATTCAGTACCACCACTTGCACTGCTCATTCTACTAGCATATATTCATCCTCTACCCCACTGTTAGACACTTGCTTGTCTTCACTGAGTTATTTGTACCACTCTCTATACCCTCTCCTTACCACACAATGCTGCTTCCGACCTTACTGTCCTTTTATACCTTCTTACTCCCACATTCCAGAATCATTCTGTTTTACCACTGCCTAAATACATAAAAGCACACTGCCACTCCTTGTATGTCTGCAACCAGCCCTACACCATCTCATCCGTATAACTCCTTCTTCAGTCCTAATCACTATTGTTTTACCTAAATTGCCACCTTCATTGCCATCTTCCCTGACACATAGCCTTGGCTGTTAATACCTGTATAAATTCATACTAGTAATATTTATACTTTTCTTGAGAGATAACATTCAACTAAACCTAGGTCATAGCACCACCATCATCTTCTCTGCTCAGGCTATAACAGACTGTTTATCCTGAATTTTGATTAATAAAGTGTTAGAAATAAACTGAGCCAAATTAATAGTTTGCCTATTTTGATACAGACTTCCTAGTTACTACTGAATCCTGTATAAAGAAGGATGCACTTCTCATCCTTTACTTCTTTCCAGGTTATAATTACGTGTTTGACACTTAACCTGATAACAGAAATGTGGGGGCACCTTACCTTTCTACAAAACCCATCTAAGTATAAAAATGTGCTCAGAAAAGTCTGTAGCTGATACTAACCCAAACTGGTTTCTAATTAGAATCCCTTCCACCAAGTAAAGCAACCCTGTAGCCCTTCTTTCACCGTCTTCTTCCATTAAAAAATGTTGAATTCAGCACCACAGCATTATACTTTCAGCCCTCAAACATAAAAAAACTTTATAGAATTATGGGTGATTTTAATCTCGACCACCAAGGTCCACTTTGTAATGACTTAAATGAGGTCTGAGCTTATCTAGACCTTGTTCAACTGGTTCAACAGACTTTCTGGCTCAATCTGAAATCCATCCATAAGTCTCTCCCTCACCCGATGATCACCTGAAAACTATCTAGCCTATTACAATACTCTTTTCAGTGATTACGCTCATCCAAGTACAAAACTTAGTGATAAAACTCCCTCCTAAGCTCACTTCTTTCAAGCCAAAATCCAATTCCAATATTACCAAATTTAAACCACACATATCTGGTCTGTAGTACTTAACTCTCTTAATATAAGGTATGCCACTAAAACATTTACCCCTATTCTTCTAAATCTCCAGGATAAAAATTTCCTCATAATCTGCAGACTGTACAATGCCCTCAATAACCAATGGCTAACAGGTGAGTTGACAGCTCTTCTAAGTCTCAGAGATGAAGTACTGCATATATGGAAACAAAACCTTAACCCCCATTCAAGAAAATATTCCACTCAAGTATGGAATCACAATTTATCAGAAGACAGAAAACTAACTCTTTTAAATCTAAATAAGACTCTCACCTAGGCAGACCAAAAACTTCCAGAAAGCAGGTAGCTGCCTTATTGGTCATAATTGTCCTTCTATTTACTCCACTTCCATTGTTATAACGACTTCTCATAGCCAACTCATCCCCTCTGATTTCTTAAGAAAATGTGCACAGTCTCCCTCAATTGTGACTCTTCAACACCCTACCTGCACTAAATCTACTTACCCCACCACCATGTACCACAGTGTTTACTTCAAGCTTATTAAATCAAAAGGGAATTGAATTTTTCTCTTACCTTATCCCTCTACATGCCCCAACAGGATCTTACCAAATCCTTCTAAATGCCTCACAGTTTCCAACAAACTAACTGCATGCTTCATATCACATTGTAGAGAATTTGTTACTCTCCCTATTCTCCACAAATATAATCTGTATTAGTCACAGAATGTTATGCCCAATATCTGAATATTGGCCTTAGGCAAATAATTACATAGGCAACTCAGTCTCAGCAATACCCATGACTTCTGACCCATCTTCATCTTATCAACCTTGTGGAAACAATCTTGAAAAGCATTTGCATTCAAGTCTCATAATTCACTGATATATATAAGCAGGTTTCTGTTGAACAACATGGCTTCCAGACATGCTGTACAATGACTGCTCTCTGGATAATAACCAAATATACATTTCTTAACACAGGTGAAGGTCTCCTTATAGGTGTTACCTTTAAGGACCTAACAAGAGCCTCTGATCTTGTTGTTCACAAAGTCCTTCCTAATCTTGCGCTTGAAATTGGTATAAATCCTTATGCTATCTACTGTAATATCTCTTCTTCCTCCTACAATAACAACTTCAAAATGACTTCTCCTTACTCATTAACTGGATTAACAGCAGAACTATCCTCTTAGCACATCCAGATGATACATATGCTCTTTGGTACTAAGGAAAATGTCCATAACATACTCCAAATCATGGCTGTCAACAACATATCCATTAAAATTGTCTACTCTCTCTTTTAAGTATATCTGCATTTGGCTTAAAATTTCCCTGAAATTTCACCTTTACATGGAGAAAACTAAACATAAAAAAACTACCTCTTATCCTATTCCAGAAAAATCTCAAATTTTCTGTTCTTCACTACAAGATCAATCATAGGTAAAGACGTCCTTTTTTTTCAGTTGGAGTAAGACCTACCACTAATAGCTTCAGCCTCCTTCAGAAGCAATAGCCTCATCCAGAACATCCAACAAAGTATACAGCTTCATCAGTTTCACCCCAGATAAGAACATAAGCTAAATACACCCCCAGACAAAGAGATGATCTCTTACTTGGGTCCCAATTATTAATGTCTTACAAACAACTGCCTTCTTTCCCATACTTGCTAAAGTCACTTTGAAAATAATTTCCTGTAATTTTAGACATCAACCCCCAATAATAGTCTTCATTGTATAAAACATAGTTTCTCTGCTTTTGGTTCTAAACTGTGAGTATCACTTTCTTTTCTATCTCAAAGACATTTCCTCATGCTGTAACTTATATATCAAACTAAAGGCATTTCTTCTCAAAAAATCTGATGGCAACTGCATCCCCTCTGAACAAGCAAACTAATAGTAATAACTTCGTTTCATCTCTCTTTCATTCTTACCACCTAACAGGAAAGCTACATAATTATAGAGCACTACAGGTACTCGAATCCCAAGCACTCAAAAACCACTGTCTCAAAGCCAGGGACTCAATCACCTCATAGTTCATGTAAGCTGCTACTCACACTTGAAACTGAGTATGAGTTCAAGCAAGCAGACATGTGTGTAGGGAGCATGAGGGAGATTTTAGGGTTAGGGAGTGAAAGCAGGATTTTAGGGTTAGAGAGTTGGGGGGATTTTAGGGTTAAGAAGTGATAAGGGAGTTTTAGGTCTAGAGAGTGAGAAGCAAGTTTAAAATGTATGCAGTAATCATGGAATTTAGGTTTTAGTGAGTTTTCAGTGTAAGGAGTGATCAGGGAATTTAGGATTAAGGAGCTGGAGTAGAGACTTAGGGTAAGAGAATGAGGAGTCAGGTAGGGAACTAGCTGGTTTTATGGTTCAAGTTTAGGTTTTGATAGAGCTGGATAGTTTTAGTGAGTAAAGTCTGAGGAGGGCTATATAAAAATGGGAGAATGAGTATTTGCTTTTGGTCAAGTAGAAGCAAGGAGGTATGTCGCTATTAGCACATGCATGCCTGTAATAGACCCCACTCTAATTCAATTTGCCTCCTTTTTACCCCCCGTTGTTATATTGTTCTATATTAATTTTCTCTGTAACATCATAAGTTTTTTCTATGGAATGGTTTGTTTTGTTTTTTTCTATAGAATGCTTTTGTTTCCTTCAATAGGTTCATAGGTTCATAGGTTTATACTAGGCTATCTGCCCTAAGGCATTTATAAGCCTAGCCCAAATTATTGTGGCTTAGCGACCCCTTATATGAAAAAATACTGTGCCCATTAGTTTGTTGTGCCTCTGTCCAGCAGTGACCCAGAGATGATTCCCGGGGTAAACCTACGATCTCCCATCCACAGGTCTAGATTTCTCTTGAACAGAGTCAGCGAGGTGCTCTGCCTCACATGGACCGGGATTTTATTCCACAGCATAGGGAGTCTCTGAGTGATAAATCTATCCCTCCAGCACGTCCTATTTATATCCGTGCTAAGGTTTAAGTCGCTTGCTCTAGTGGTTTTGGTGGATTTGGATTTTTTGAGGTGGAGCATGTCCATTAATTCCGGGTTGGACATGGCCTTGTATGTCAGGCACATGTCACCTCTGAGCAGACGGTATGCGACTGAATAGAGCTGGAGTTTCTTCAATCTGGCAGCATATGACAGATTTTGGAGTCCCTTTATCCTTTTGGTGAGGAACTTTTGGGGCCTCTCCAATTGCTGCAGATGTCGGGTGAGATACATCCCGAATGGGGCATTGTACTCGATCATTGGTCTGATAAGTGAAGAGTACAGGGGAACAATGACCTCACTAGATCTGGATGTGAATCCCTTCATGATCAGGTGGGCAATGTAGAAGGTCTTTCTAACCACTTTAGCAATGTGAGTGTCAAAAGAAAGGCCACTGTCAACCTGGGTCCCCAGGTCCCTGATAACCTCTTCTGTGCTTAGTGGATTGCCACCTATATGGTAGCTTGGGGTTACCTTGTTTTTCCCGAAGGGTATGACTATACATTTTTTGGCGTTTAACTTCAGGCCATGGCTCTGGCACCAGCTATCTGTTTCCGTGAGTCCCTTCTGAAGGATATCAGTGTCCGATGCACTTTCCACTATGGCGCCCAGTTTGCAGTCATCTGCAAACTTTGTCAGCCAAAGTCCTCCCATGTTGGCCTGTACTTCTGAGAAGTAGATGCCAAACAATAGGGGGCCAAGGACCGAGCCCTGTGGGACACCACTTGTGATGTTGATTTATGCATGCTCTTCTAAAGTGTATGATTTCATCATCTAATTTTATCTACTTATTTCAATTACATTTCATTATAATCCTATACTATTTATGTCATCTGTTTTCTGTATTTCTCCATGCTGGGACTGAAACTGATTTTTTTTTATCAGCCGTCTGTCCAAGTTAACAAATTTGAATATATAAATAAAACAAATAAATAATTTTGCTGAAAAAGCAGAAACTGTTTTGTGTAGTGAGTGGATATCATTCCACTACTTTTAGAATGCTATGAGACCTTATGATAATCGGACACCCACTCAGTACTTAGCCAGAGATTCTGAGAATTTGGTTAACAGATCAGGATTGTATACTACAAGTAGAAGGGATGCAACATTTGGTAGCCACAAGGTCTTATTTTCAGGCGCATCTAACTACAGATCATAAAATTTCTTCGTCATGCCATATGACTATAAAGCACACAAAAGGAACATTATGCAGACTTTTAAATCCAGGCATTACATAAATATTATTAAAATGCTACTGCAAGGCTAGTGAGCAATATCAAAAGTTTTTTAAGACAAGAGATAACGCAAGTTCATAAGCAGCTGGTAGAGGACATTGTATACAGAGTGACCCAACAAACAGCTGAAGCAAAGCGATACCAGGTGAAATTGGAAAAAGTTATATTTTGTCACCAAAAACTCAGGTCTTTCAAAATAAGGAATTGTGTGATTGACATGCATGATTTATTTTCATCCAGTGTCATTTTTTGAGCATTGCTCAACAAATCTCACTTGAATATAAGAAGGAAAAAAATGAAAAAAAGACCTGTAATGTACTGTGACAATACTATTTTTTTTATTTCGAAAGAAAAATGCATGAAAGCTTAACTAGGTGTATTAGAGCTCCATCAAATTAAAAATGTAATTAATTGTTTAGAAGGGAAAAGTCAAAAGAAGCTGCATAGTACTTGACTTTATAGTAAAATTTAATGTGTGAAAGAAAATGTATGAAATGATATATAACTGCATTTACTATTGTGAAAAGTAGTTGCATAAACTAAGCCTTGCTTCACAGGTGTGGGTACTGTTGCAAAGTCTGGTGTTTGAAGGTTTGGTTAAATCACATGATGATGATGATGATGATGCCATATTTGGAGAGAAGCTTCTTGCGACTCTCTCCATCTCTTTCAGAGGTACGCAACTATAGAAACATCACCTGAAATTCAAACTAAAGCCATGAAATCCTGCCCTGGGGACTTTCACATAGACATATACTGTTAATTCAAATCAGTCAATTAAGGTGGCTTCTGCAGTCAGTCTATTGGCCAGAGCACTGGATACAGAGCTCAAGCTGTACTATACTGCCTGTATGGAGTATGAGAATTTTGGTCTTAAAAAACAGAAATGGTAAGTGTACAGTTATCTTTAACCAGACATGGGTAGTTTATAGTTCGGACAGTATGTACCTTTTTCTTTGTCAGTGTTTTTTTTTCATTTTATGTGCAATTTCTGTATTATTTGCATCCATCCTTCCACAACCCCGTTCTCCTATTTTTGCATATGGGGTCAGGGTGTCACTTCAACAGTGACAATCATCTAGAGCCAAGGTTTACACTACCAGGTTTGTTTAGGAAGAAAATGCTTTAAATTGTGTCAAGTTAAAAATAGTATTATTTAAAATTATTTCTGGTGTTTTACTTATTAGGTTAAGGGTTTATGCATTTTACTTGTGCCTACAGTTGTGTTGTATTCACCCTATGAAATGTAATGGCTTAGAACTAATTACTACTGTTAGAAAATTTAAAGGTTAGTTTATTTTTAAGGAGCAGACAGTAAGATATGTTCTTGCTTTGTTAGCTTTGATAACTAATGCAGAGTGCCGTAAACTTGAAAAGGAGGCTGTTGATGCTGCAGAGTTATTGTTACCTCCCTGTTCTGAAAAATATTGTGTGTGGATGTTCATGTATGCATGTGCGTGGTGGTGGGAGTGTAAGTGTGTGTAAAACAGTTTGGGTTGAAGTTCAGTTACTGTTAGTAAGGTTGCACTGAGAGACATGCATTCCCTTGTTGAAATGTTTCTGAAAGGGGAGTTTCATAGATGACTACCTAGAAAACAGGTGGCTCCTCTGGTGAATCTTAATTTTGTTTTGAAAATGTTAACACTTGCTCCATTTGAACCAGCTCATCAGGCTGATTTGAAGCTCACAATATTGAAAACTGTTTTGTTTATTGTTCTGACTTTTGCAAGAAGATTGTCTGAGCTGCAAGCTCTCATGATTGGTCAACCTTATCTCATCTTCCACAAAGAGAAATGCCTAAAGTGGTATCCAGGTTTACTTTGAGACAAGCTGTCCACCTTCATGTCTTTTTTCCATTACCTAAAAGGGAGTTCCAGTAAAGCTAGAACTTCCACCGAGTGACCTCCCAAACCTCTTGTATCAGAGGGACATGGGATATATGCAAATGATCCTTAAGAACATCAGGTGTTTCAGCTAATTGGCAATTCTGAATGCCCATGACTTGTTTTATCATTTTAAAGGACAATTTCAGGCCAATAAAGCCAAACCCCACTAGCTGTGGATATGGATATTTCGGCCTTGTTATGACCTCATCAGCACAGCCCAAGCAGAATGTTTGACTAAGCATTAGAAACACAGGGCTGTTATACCCAGCTGATGTCCATTATCATTAGGGTCATTGCAAAAATATCCCAAACAACAAACTAAAACAATGAGAGAGATGGTCACTGAAAAACCAATCAGTAAAAACAAAATGAAAACTCCAGCAAAGCTAGAACTTCCACTGAGTGACCTTCCAAACCTATTGTATCAGAGGCACATGGGATATATGCATATGTTCCTTATGGACATCAGGTGTTTCAGCTAACTGGCAATTCTGAATGCCCATGACTTGTTTCGTCATTTTAATGGACAATTTCACGCCAGTAAAGCCAAACCCCCCTAGCTGTGGATATGCATATTTCACCTTTGTTATGACCTCATCAGTACAGCACAAACATAGTGTTTGACTAAGCATTAGAAACACAGGGTTGTTATACCAGCTTGATAATGGTATCATTAGGGTTACTGCAAAAATATCCCAAACAACAAACTAAAACAATGCATGAGAAGGTCACTGTCCATTAAAATTACGAAACAAGTAATAGGCATTCAGAATTGCCAATTAGCTGAAACACCTGAAGTTCATAAAGATCATTTGCATATATCCCATGTGCCTCTGATACAAGAGGTTTGGGAGGTCACTCAGTGGAAATTCTAGCTTTACTGGACTTTTCATTATGTTTTTCCTGATTGTTTTTCAGTGACCTTCTCACTCATTGTTTTAGTTTGTTGTTTGGGATATTTTTGCAGCGACCCTAATGATAATGGACATCAGCTGGGTATAACAGCCCTGTGTTTCTAATGCTTAGTTAAACACTCTGATTGTGCTGTGCTGATGAGGTCATAACAAGGCTGGAATGTGCATATCCACAGCTACTGGGGTTTGTCTTTATTGGCCTGAAAGTTTCTGTTAAAATGACAAAACAATTCATGGGTATTCAGAATTGTCAATTAGCTGAAACACCTGATGTTCATAAGGATCATTTGCATATATTCCATGTGCTTCTGATACAAGAGGTTTCGGAGGTCACTCAGTGGAAGTTCTAGCTTTGCTGGAGTTTTCATTTTGTTTTTACTGATTAGTTTTTCAGTGACCTTCTCACTCATTGTTTTACTTTACCTAAAAGGGAGAAGAAAAAGGACTGTGTGTCGACAGACAACTTGGGTATTATCTTTACAGAGCTAAAGCCCTTAGAAAATCTAATCAGCTATTATGATCAGCTATTAATTTCTTACAAAAGTAACCAAAAGGACAACCCATGTCAAATCAGTATGTCTCAAAATGGTTGCCAAATGCTATTTCCTTTTGTTATTTCCAAAACAACAAGTCAGTTCCTGGCAGGGTTAAGACACACTCTACCAGGTCTTTGGCTTCATCAGTTGCTTTTTGGAAAGGGGTGGAAAATACAAGTATTCCTAGAAGTAGCAACTTGGTCCTCTGTACACATCTTTACAAAGCAGTATAAACTAGATTGCTTTTCTAGGTCTAGAATAGGCTTTGCTAGGACAATACTCTGGGTGCTGCTGGACCCTTCTCCTTCCTTCCTCCTCCAAGTCATTTTAAAGCTGTCATAGTCTACTCACATATATAAAACTACTGTGGCAGTGACCAAATGATGAACATAGTACATTTTACTTGTGCCTGCAATTGTGTTGTACTTACCCTATGAAAGGTAACTGCTCAGAACTAATTACTGCCATTTGACCTGTAAGTAAACTCACCAAACAGTAGATGCACATATGATTACAGCTGTGGTATCCCCCTCCAACTCCCTTATCTTTTGCATAATGTTTGATGCCAAAGTGAAAACTTTGATTTTTGTTTACCATTGACCTTTTTCAGGGCTCTAGTCTCCCTCTTTCACATGGCAAGAAAGCTCCGAAGGGTTTGGCACCCAAACTGTTGGTTTTCTTCAGCTCTGCTTGAATTGTTAACAGTTTAGGTATGCACAAGATGGAAGCAGGCCAGCTGTTATATCCTATGCAAGATATAATCCATAGAACTAAGTCTACTGCAACAATGATTATATAAACCTCTACTGTTATTGTAAGTTTACTTACACAACTTTACATTTTTTGTACTAAAGCTGATTTTCTCCCTAATGTGTATAAAATAGAGGATGATGATTGAGTCTCTGATGATAACCAGTTAATTATGTTTTCAATACATGGATGCTAAGAAATCTACCTTGAAAGCAGAGTTTCAGAGTTGAAGCTAGGCCTCCACGTTGAGAACAAATATAAAAGGTTATGCTCAGGGGTATGATCATAGTCATAACGGACATTTATCTGAGGGTGAAGTTTTTATTTTGAAGGCTGGTAAAGCTCTTAGTGCTGTCAAACAGATAGCAACCACCTCTCAGCTTCTTTGCTTAAGACAAACCCAAAAACCAATAGGGATGAATAAAGGATGTTATGTAGTTCAGTCTCGCCTTCATTCTTACCCGTGGGTTCGGAGCCGAACCTTGGCTCCATCTCGGCCATACTCTAGCTCGAAGTCTTCAACTGGCTCATGGCTAAGAGGTATCCCATCATGCAACAGGTCTATTCCCCAGATTTCATTTGCCACGCGTTAAGCTCAGACGTAGTTTCGCTTTTGGCTGTGGCTAAGTATATTGTTTAAAAAATTTTTATAGACTTTTGACTTGTTGTTCAAAAAAGCTATTTTCATAGCTCTGTGTGTGTGTTAGTGGTAGTTTACTGCCTGTATTTGTTTCTCTGGCTGTTTTTTGTGCCCTTGTCTGTCTGTTTGGGTATCCCGTTTGTTACCTTTCCCCACGGGCTAGGCCCATTTAAGTTAGAAGACCTTGTCTTCCCTGTTGTTTTCCTGCCATTTGAGTTAGAGGCTCTGTTTCTGGTTAGTTGGGTCTAGTGCGTGTATGCATTAATTTGTTCCTTTCAGCATGTCCAAGGATCCTAAGGAACACAGGCCTTCAGGCTTTAAAAAGTGTGTTGAATGCAGCAATAAAATGTCTTTAACTGATGGGCACTCTGTGTGCGTATACTGCTTGGGGGCTATTCACGTCCAAGAGTCCTGCTTGTTTTGTTATTCTGTTAGGCCCCATGTGCTACAGGAGAGGAAGAACAAGCTCATTTCAAAAGGACTGCTTAAACACTCCTTCGAGGAAGACTTGGCTAAGTCTTCCAGTGCATTATCCTCTCAAGCTAAAAAGGACAAAAAGACTTCCAAGAAGACTGGAATGTGCATATCCACAGCTACTGGGGTTTGTCTTTATTGACCTGAAATTTTCTGTAAAAATGACAAAACAATTCATGGGTATTCAGAATTGTCAATTAGCTGAAACACCTGATGTTCATAAGGATCATTTGCATATATTCCATGTGCTTCTGATACAAGAGGTTTGGGAGGTCACTCAGTGGAAGTTCTAGCTTTGCTGGAGTTTTCATTTTGTTTTTACTGATTAGTTTTTCAGTGACATTCTCACTCATTGTTTTACTTTACCTAAAAGGGAGAAGAAAAAGGACTGTGTGTCGACAGACAACTTGGGTATTATCTTTACAGAGCTAAAGCCCTTAGAAAATCTAATCAGCTATTATGATCAGCTATTAATTTCTTACAAAAGTAACCAAAAGGACAACCCATGTCAAATCAGTTTGTCTCAAAATGGTTGCCAAATGCTATTTCCTTTTGTTATTTCCAAAACAACAAGTCAGTTCCTGGCAGGGTTAAGACACACTCTACCAGGTCTTTGGCTTCATCAGTTGCTTTTTGGAAAGGGGTGGATAATGCAAGTATTCCTAGAAGTAGCAACTTGGTCCTCTGTACATATCTTTACAAAGCAGTATAAACTAGATTGCTTTTCTAGGTCTAGAATAGACTTTGCTAGGACAATACTCTGGGTGCTGCTGGACCCTTCTCCTTCCTTCCTCCTCCAAGTCATTTTAAAGCTGTCATAGTCTACTCACATATATAAAACTACTGTGGCAGTAACCAAATGATGAACATAGTACATTTTACTTGTGCCTGCAATTGTGTTGTACTCACCCTATAAAAGGTAACTGCTCAGAACTAATTACTGCCATTTGACCTGTAAGTAAACTCACCAAACAGTAGATGCACAAATGATTACAGCTGTGGTATCCCCCTCCAACTCCCTTATCTTTTGCATAATGTTTGATGCCAAAGTGAAAACTTTGATTTTTGTTTACCATTGACCTTTTTCAGGGCTCTAGTCTCCCTCTTTCACATGGCAAGAAAGCTCCGAAGGGTTTGGCACCCAAACTGTTGGTTTTCTTCAGCTCTGCTTGAATTGTTAACAGTTTGCGTATGCACAAGATGGAAGCAGGCCAGCTGTTATATCCTATGCAAGATATAATCCATAGAACTAAGTCTACTGCAACAATGATTATATAAACCTCTACTGTTATTGTAAGTTTACTTACACAACTTTACGTTTTTTGTACTAAAGCTGATTTTCTCCCTAATGTGTATAAAATAGAGGATGATGATTGAGTCTCTGATGATAACCAGTTAATTATGTTTTCAATACATGGATGCTAAGAAATCTACCTTGAAAGCAGAGCTTCAGAGTTGAAGCTAGGCCTCCACGTTGAGAACAAATATAAAAGGTTATGCTCAGGGGTATGATCATAATCATAATGGACCTTTATCTGAGGGTGAAGTTTTTATTTTTGAAGGCTGGTAAAGCTCTTAGTGCTGTCAAACAGATAGCAACCACCTCTCAGCTTCTTTGCTTAAGACAAACCCAAAAACCAATAGGGATGAATAAAGGATGTTATGTAGTTCAGTCAAGCCTTCATTCTTACCCGTGGGTTCGGAGCCGAACCTCGGCTCCAACTCGGCCATACTCTAGCTCAAAGTCTTCAACTGGCTCATGGCTAAGAGGTATCCCATCATGCAACAGGTCTATTCCCCAGATTTCATTTGCCACGCGTTAAGCTCAGACGTGGTTTCACTTTTGGCTGTGGCTAAGTATATTGTTTATAAAATTTTTATAGACTTTTGACTTGTTGTTCAGAAAAGCTATTTTCATAGCTCTGTGTGTGCGGTAGTGGTATTTTACTGCCTGTATTTGTTTCTCTGGCTGTTTTTTGTGCCCTTGTCTGTCTGTTTGGGTATCCCATTTGTTACCTTTCCCCACGGGCTAGGCCCATTTAAGTTAGAAGACCTTGTCCTCCCTGTTGTTTTCCTGCCATTTGAGTTAGATGCTCTGTTTCTGGTTAGTTGGGTCTAGTGCGTGTATGTATTAATTTGTTCCTTTCAGCATGTCCAAGGATCCTAAGGAACACAGGCCTTCGGGCTTTAAAAAGTGTGTTGAATGCAGCAATAAAATGTCTTTAACTGATGGGCACTCTGTGTGCGTATACTGCTTGGGGGCTATTCATCTCCAAGAGTCCTGCTTGTTTTGTCATTCTGTTAGGCCCCATGTGCTACAGGAGAGGAAGAACAAGCTCATTTCGAAAGGACTGCTTAAACACTCCTTCGAGGAAGACTTGGCTAAGTCTTCCAGTGCATTATCCTCTCCAGCTAAAAAGGACAAAAAGACTTCCAAGAAGCGCTCTCTGGCTCCGTCTGTTTCCTTGGAGCTGCCAGAGAAAGTTGCTAGAACAACTTCTCCTTATTTGGTTCCATTGCCATTGGTGCCGAAAGAAGGTAGTCTCTTGACTAAGTCTGTATCAGCTCCCAGCCTTTCGGAGCCGGTCATGGATATTTTGGTTCGGAGCTGGTCTCCAGTGTTTCGACCAGATTCTCCTTCACACAAGTCCCATTCTGTAGGGAGATCAGATCTGTTGCTTTATCTTCCAGGTCTTTCAGGACCCTTTCCAATGAGGATGTTGATAGGGTGGTGAAGAAACTGCTTTAGTCATCAGAGTTGGCCAAATTGATTTCAGCTCCGACCCAATCGGCTCCGGAGCCTATGGCCTCTTCATCCTTTGTTGTTCCACCTTTCTCAGCCTGCGGAGCCAGAGTTGTCAGTTCCAGTAGCCTCGCCTGGCCTCTCGGTTCCGATTTCTGCTCTGACCCCATCGGCTCCATTCATGGGGTCGAGGGTCCATAGTTCTCCGTTCGGACCCGAGGGGGAGGTATCAGATCGATCATCAGTTCCAAGCTTTCCTCTCAGTGCTTCGACTTAAGTGAGCTTGGACCGACATCTGCTTCGGACCTCATCTCCTCAGCGTCGAGGGCTACTACTGTTTCCCCATACAGTTAGCTGGCCTTCAGAGCTGGGGGGGATCAGCCTTCGAGGTTATGAGGCGCATGCTGGCCAGGTCATCAGCTGCATCCTATGGACCCGATACTCTGTCCCCTCCAGCACCGGTGTCAGTTTCGGTTCATGCTCTATCCTTGGGCAGCGAAGACCCTAAGCCTCAGGATACCTCCATGAGTGGTCCCCAACTTTCTGACATCTTCCCAGAGTTTTTGCCTGAGGAGCCCGCCAGAAAGAGATTGTGTAAGAGGAAACACCTTGACTCCCTGGATGAGTCTTTCACTTCGGACACCGACCTCAAGGAGTCAGAGGGGTTCCCCAAGTCGTCTTCTGAAGATATCTCTTTTTCAGATATCCTGGAGATCTTGAAGCAGAGTTGGCTGGCCCTCCAAACCCTCTTCTGATGAGGAGTCGGTGTTCCTGAAGGCTTTTGGGTCTCAACACTCCCCCTCTTGGGTTTCTCCCCCTTTTGATGAGCTATTAGACCTTGTCTGTCGAAAGGTATGGAAAACTCCTGACACTGTGGAACCGGTCCCAAGGAGACCCAATAAGTTTTTGTCCACCCCCTCTAACAAGGAGTATCTATCTAAAGGCAATCCAGTAGAGGCCATGGTGGTGGCAGCAGTCATCAAGAAAGAATTTGCTGAAACTTCGTCTACTGTCCATCCACCTAACAAGTAGTCCCAGGCTATGGACAGGTATAGGAAGCATGTTTTTACTTCAGCGGCCTTTATAATGCGGTCGCTGAACTACTTGACTCATTTTATGAGGCTCCAGAGTGATCTCCTAAAAGAGCTAGGAGATTCTCTACAGGGTAACATTTCTGATGCCGTAGCACAGAAGGTCAATGCACAGATGTCTACCTTAAGTTCCCTTACTAACTCCTCCGTGAGGCTGATCTCATATGCAGCCAATGGAGTGAGTAGGGCTGCGGGTTCTGGAGTCTCTCTTAGGAGACACTCTTGGATGCGTCTGTGCAATTTCACGGAGGTCTTCAAGTCTACGTTCACCAATGCCCCATTTGATGGTTCATCGTTGTTCAGAATCAAGGTGAAGGACACTGTCACTAGGTGCGAGCAGGAAGGAAAAACCCTGTCTGCCATGGGAGTCCATTTTTCCATGCCTTCTAGACCTTACCCCAAGGGCCAGAAGGGTGGGAAGATGTGATTCAGGAAGTCGCAGAGGTTTTTTCAGGGCGCACAAAGTGCTTCCCCCTCCGGAGGCAAGGGAGGAGGTGGAAATTCAAGTAGATGCTGCCTTAGAGGCAGAGGAGGCCTGCATAACCAGGGGGGACCATGATTCCTTTTGTGGTTCTCCCTACCAGCGCTCCTGAAGGGAGGCCTGACTGTGCATCTCTGGAGCCGGTCGGGGGTCACATTTCTTTATACCCAGAAGCCTGGCAAGAAGTCACCCAAGGCGAGTGGGTATTAAAGATATTTTCTAGAGGTTATCATATTCCCTTTTCTTCTCCTCCCCTGCCATCCAAGAGAATCCCAGACATTCCACCCAGTCACAGGGATTCCACAACTTTAGAAACAAAAAAGCTGCTTTCAAAGGGAGCCATCCAACCTGTCCCCACAGACCAAGTAGGATTAGGGACTTACTCCAGATTCTTTTTGGTGCTGAAAAGAACAGGGGACCTGAGACCCATCTTGGATCTCAGCCGATTGAATCTTCATGTACAAAAGTCCAAGTTCCACATGGTCACCTTACAGTCAATACTCCCTCTGTTAGGGAAAGATGTGTGGATGTGCTCCATCGACCTCAAACAAGCTTCCTACCATATCAAGATGGACAGGGCATCAAGAAGTCATTTACGCTTCCAGCTGGGAGCCAGTAATTTTCAGTTTCGCGCTCTGCCCTTTGGTCTCAACACAGCCCCCAGGGTGTTCACCAAATGCATGGCAGTAGTAACTGCTCACTTGAGACTTCCGGGATTCCAAATGTTTCCGTACCTGGACTGGCTCCTTTCTGCCACCACCAGGCATACACTGTGCCAACGGTTAGGAATTATTCTAAACTAGAAAAAATCTGCCTTGTTGCCCTCGCAGCATGTCACTTTTATCCACGCTGAACTAGATTCGGTGCTCATGAGGGCCTTCTTACCAGAAGAGAGAATGCAGGCTCTACAACAGCAGGTCTACGCCTTACTACCATTGAGGAAGGTCAGGGCAAATGTGGTTCTCAAGTTATTAGGGACCATGGCTGCCACGATCATGCTAGTTCCCCTTGCCAGACTACACATTAGGGTTCTTCAGTGGCTGCTTTTCGCCCAGTGGTCACTACAGTATCTTCCACTCTCCCATTCTATTCTGATTACGGACACGTGGAAACAGGATCTACACTGGTGGCTTCAGGCCAGCATTCTCAATGTGGGCAAGCCTTTTGTACCATCCTCTCCAGTTGCCACAGTGACCACGGATGCCTCCCAGATCAGGCGCAGCAGCATTATCTCGGCAGGACAGTCCAAGGCACGTGGCAGGACCACGAGACCCATTTGCATATGAATGTCTTGGAGATGAGAGCAGTGCTATTAGCGTTGCAAGCACTTCAGAGCTCTCTTCCTCTAGGGAAAATTGCAATCCACTCAGACAACATGTTGGTAGTGTGGTACCTGAACAAACAGAGAGGAACCAAATCATACCCCCTTTGCAGAGAAGCACTTCGAGTTTGGCAGTGGGTGGGGTCTTCCCAATGCTTTCTAGTTGCAATGCATATACCGGGGAAGTCCATTGTGATTGCCGACAGGCTGAGCAGAGCTATCCTAATGCCTCATGAGTGGTCCCTGAACAATTTTGTTGTGGAAGAGATATTCTACATATGGGGTCAGCCTTTCTGCAATCTATTTGCCAGCCCCCTCAATGCCAAATGCAGCAGCTACTTCACCCTTATCCCCCCGGAGGGAGAGACACCCAGAGACGCTCTGGCTCATGATTGGCCCTCTGGTCTTCTCTGTGCCTTTCCACTGTTACCTCTGATATCAAAGGTCACTCACAAAGCACAGTCTTTGGGGAGCAAAATGATCCTCATTGCCCCACACTGGCCTCATCAGATTTGGTTTCCCTTCCTTCAACCCTGCCTAATGTACAAGCCCCGGATTCTGGACTCAGTTCCATATCTACTGACTCATATGTCAGGACAGTTCCATCCCTCCATCCAGATCCTCAGGTTGACAACTTGGCTGCTCCAGTTCCGTCCTTAGTCAGGCTTTATGATTTTTCCCTGGAAGTGGTCCATATTCTATTATCTTCCTACAAGCCTTCTACCAGGTAGATTTATTCCAATAAATGGAAGAGATTTTCTATTTGGGCCCATGAGAGACATATTGATCCTTATACAGAGCCTATTTTGGCAATATTGGAATTTCTTTCTCAACTGTTTAGTCAGGGTTCAGCTGTGGCAACCATTAAAGTGCAATTGGCAGCAATTTTTACCTTTCACATTGTTAATGAGCCCAACCTTATGGCTCATAGGCTTTGTAGGGCTTTTATGAGAGGGACATTCCTCAGTGTTGTACTACAGAAGCTCACCTCAACTCCCTTTGAGCCCACAGCTATGTGTGACATTAAATTCTTGTCATGGAAGACAGTATTCTTGGTAGCCATAACGTCAGCTAGGCAGGTCTCTGAACTCCAAGCATTATCGATTAGGCCACCTTATTTGGTGTTCCACAAAGATAGGGTCTCCTTAAGAACCAATCCTTCCTTTTTTCCAAAGGTTGCCTCTGTTGTCAATATCAACCAATCCATTGAGTTGTCTGTGTTTTTTCCTGAATTCTCCAACATGGCAGAATTTAAGTTTCATCAGCTGGATGTTCACAGACAATTGCGTTTCTGTTTACATAGGACAAAAGATTTCAGGAAATCAGATCAAATGTTTGTCTCATTTTCAGACACTAGACTTGGAGTTCCGATTTCTAAGGTAACCTTATCTCACTGAATCTCCGATTGCACCTCATTTATTTATGCTTCCAATGGCAAAGAATTACCCTTTAAAGTGAAGGCTCATTCTACACGTTCTGTGGCTACTTCAACCGTGTTTCAGGCTAGGATGTCTATGGATGATATTTGTGCTGCAGCAACATGTGCTTCGCCTCACACCTTTATTAGCCATTACAAATTAGATCTGGTCTCTAGAGGCAGATCTTCTTTTGGTTCCATGGTGCTCAAGAGTATTTTTCACTGAGCCACCCAAGATCAAAGTGCTAGGGACGCTGTCCCACGGGTATGAATGAAGGCGAGATTGGATAGCATCAAGAAGTTATGTACTCACCATAACGTTTGATGTATGTAGTCCATCTCGCCTTACATTCTTACTAACCCTCCCTCCTTCCCCCTCCTGGTGTACCTGGAGGTATAGTTTTTAGGTGTCAGTAGTCCTTTCTGTTGGGGTTGTTCTTCTTCTCAGTGTGTATGTGTGTGAGCTTACAGCAAACAAGATCTGGGGAATAGACCTGTTGCATGATGGGATACCTCTTAGCCACGAGCCAATTGAAGACTTCGAGCTAGAGTATGGCCGAGTCGAAGCCGAGGTTCGGTTCCGAACCCACGGGTAAGAATGTAAGGTGAGATGGACTACATACATCGAATGTTATGGTGAGTACATAACTTCTTGAGCACAATCAGTGACAGTTTTTACATTTTGCTGTTATTCACATAAGAAGTTAACAGAACAACATTTTTTTTATCAATATGTATTTTCTCAACAATAAGAATGAAACTAATGTTTGGCATTGTCAGTTGACTGTGATTTACCAGAAAATCAAAACACATACAAGTAGTAGAGCAAAAATATGAGACCCAATCAGGGAAAGTTGAGAAGCATGGACAGCAGGTGAAAACAAAGCTGTTTACCTTCTGCTGCTGTTCTTTTCAGTTGTCACTGTCCTCTGTTAGTCCCTAGCATGAGCCCCAATCATAACAGTACTTGGGCTTGCTTAATAATTGATGTTAAGTTGTCAATCTCACCTTCATTCTTGCTGGATGGGTTCGGAGCCGAACCTCGGCTCCGACTCAGCACTTGCTAAGCTCGAGAGCTAATTTTACCAGCTCGAGGCAACCCTATATCCCATGATGCAAGGCGGAGATTACTCAGATCTCGTTTGCCGCTTCGCTAATGAGGTGCCTTCTTTTACCAGCTCTTGGTAAGTGAACTTTTCAGAGACTTTAATCTACCCCCCTTTAATTTTATATATATATATTATGTTGTTGTTAGTTATCGACTCACCTTAGCCCTATTCCTGTCAGCGTTCCCTTCTTTTGCCTAAATATTCCCTTGTCCCTAGTCAGGCCTTAGGCCTTCCCCTCCCTAAATTTTTCCTGTCAGGGATTGTTTGTGTGTGACAGTGTGTTTTCCCTGGTTAATGTAATTTAATTTGATTATTTTAAATTATTTTGTTGGACTGAGTGTTTTTGTGTGTGATTGTGTTACTGTTCATCGACACAGTTATGTCGAGGGACACTAAAGTCTCAGGCTTCAAGAAGTGTGACTCGTGCTGTCAGAAGATGTCTCTGACAGACAGTCACACTTCATGTGTTTATTGCCTGGGACCTTCGCACCTGCAGGACCCTTGTGCTATCTGTCATACTTTCAGCCCAAGAGTCCTGCAGGAATGAAAAAATAAACTTATATTAAGGGGTTTATTAAAGCCCGAGAGCTCCCCGACTAAGTCGGTGCCGGGGAAACCCTCGAAGCCTGTTAAGCCTTCGGCTCAAGCTTCCAAGCCGTCGGCTTCAGGTCCTTCATCGCCAGGCTCGAGATCGGCTCCGGACGGAGCCGATCTTTCCATGTCAGTCTCAGTATCGGCTCCATCCGGCGCCGATACTACCAGATCCAGACACTCAGTGTCGCTCCGGCTGGAGCCAACGTAACTTCGGCTCCGATGGCTCCATTGATCTCAAAAAAGAGATCTCGATCCCCTTCAGTGGAATCCATACATTCAGCTCCGAGATCACCTTTGCTCTCGGAGCGGAGCCATCAGAGCCAATCTTCTCGGTCATCCAGTCTATCTGATCACGACCTTGAGAGAGTGGTGAGTAGACTATTAAAGTCTCAGGCATTGGCCCAAATACTCCATAGCCCATCTCAACAGATGGTAGCTATATCACATCCACCGAGCATTCCTCCTCCGACTCTCTTACAGAGTTCGGAGCCGGAGCTCCTCGGAACCGGTACCGTTGTGACTTCGGAGCCGATACCACCCCTTTCGGCTCCATCGTCCTCGGCTCCGATTTCCTCCTTGAGACCTTCATTGGAGGGATCCGGGCGTCTAGTCTCTCTCGTCGGCTCTGAGGGGGCAAGTGGCATCGGACCCTTGTCTGACCCCGTTCTCCCTCTCGGAGCTTCAGCGTTGGTGAGCTCGGCCCCGACATCTGCCTCGGAGCCTTCCCTATCGGTGAGGCCTGGGGTTCCTATCTCTTCGGGGAGGGAGCTTTCTGGTCTCTCTGACGGGGGAGCCTTCGAGGTGATGAGGAGTGTACTAGCCCCTGGGCTTAGTCAACGGACAGTTCCATCAGCTCCTCCCACTTCAGTGCCCGCTGACATCTCCTCCCACTCTCTTGCTCCCAGACCCAGAGATCCAACGCCTCAGGTTTCCCCATTGGGAATATCTTCCTCTTCTGAGGCTTCTCCTGATCTGTCAGGAGAACCCCCGCATAAGAGGACATGTAAGAGGAAACATTTAGACTCCCCTGAGTCTACTACATCAGATACTGACTTGGATGAGTCGGAGGGATCCCCAAGGTCCTCCTCTGAGGATGTCTCATTTTCAGACATCCTTGAAATCCTGAAACAGAGGGGGAACTGGCCTTCCCTTAATCCCTCTGAGGCCGAGTCAGTATACCTGGAGGCATTCGGATCTCGACCCTCCACCTCCTGGGTGTCTCCGCCTTTTGACCCTCTCATGGAGGTAGTGGCTCGGAAGGCATGGATGGCTCCAGATTCGGTGGAACCTATCCCTAGGAGACCTTCAAAATTTATCACTGCCCTACAAGATAGACAATATTTGACAAAGGGTGTCCCAGTTGATGCCATGGTGGTGGCTGCTGCCACCAAGAAGGAATTAGCTGATCCTTCAGTACCTGTCCATCCTCCTAATAAAGATTCTAGGACTATGGACAGGTACGGTGCGATTTTTCTTCAGCGACTTTTGCTATGAGATCGCTGAACTACTTATGCCACTTCACCCGACTTCAAAGAGACGTTCTTAAAGAGTTGGGAGATGTTTTACAGGATCCGTCAGCTGCTGGGTCTCAGGATAAGATTAGCTCACAGCTAGGAATCCTTAACTCCATTGCTAACTCCTCCATGTGGCTCATTTCTTATGCAGCCGATGGAGCGAGTAGGGCCGCAGGCACAGGAGTGGCTTTAAGGCATCAGTCCTGGATGCGGCTTTGTAATTTTGCAGACCCCTTCAAGGCGTCTTTCACAAACTCCCCCTTTGATGGCTCGACCTTGTTCAGTCCTCAAGTGAAAGACACTTTGACTAGATGCGAACAAGATGGCAAGACTCTTTCTGCCGTAGGAGTCCATTTATCCACCCCTTCTAGACCTTACCCCAAAGGACAGAAGGGAGGGAAAATGTGGTTCCGCAAATCTCAAGGAGTCACGCCTGATGCACGAGGTCAGTTTACCCCCAGAGGCAGAGGGGGTAACAACAACAGATGCCGCCCTAGGGGCAGAGGGGGTCCGCAGAATCAGGGTAGCAGAGAGCCTCTTTCTGACAAACCCTTCCAGCATCCCTGAGATGTTGCCCGATTGTCCGCCTTCGGAGGCAGTCGGGGGAAAACTATCGCTGTACCCAATAGCCTGGCTTTCCCTTTCTCAAGACAAATGGGTACAGTCAATCATATCCGAGGGTTACAAAATTCCCTTTATTCAAACCCCAATTCAACAAAAGGGAACCCTTCCAGACGTTCCACCCGGTCTAAGGGAATTAGCAGTACTAGAAATATCAAAACTGCTAGTGAAAAGAGCCATCCAGCCAGTCCCAGTGGACCAAATAGGATCCGGAATCTACTCAAGGTTCTTTTTAGTTCCAAAAAAGACAGGAGACTGGAGACCAATATTAGATCTCAGCAAACTCAACAAGTTTGTAAAGAAATCAAGATTCTGGATGGTCACGCTTCAGTCCATTCTGCCCTTTCTGGGCAAGGACAATTGGATGTGCTCGATAGATCTTCAGGATGCGTACTACCACATAAAAATTCACAGACGCTCCAGAAGATTTCTCCACTTCCGGCTGGGGACTAGTCACATCCAATTCAGAGCCCTGCCCTTTGGACTCACTACAGCCCCCAGAGTGTTCACCAAATGCATGGCAGTGGTTACGGCTCACCTGAGACGTCAAGGATTCCGGGTGTTTCCATATCTAGATGACTGGCTCACTGCCACCACCAGGCATCAACTTCTCCAAGCCAGAAATTACACCATTCACACTTGCGGAGAGCTAGGAATTTCTATAAATTTCGAAAAATCTGCCTTGTCGCCTTGTCAATATATTACTTTTATAGGCACAAGATTGGACACCATACAACTTTCAGCAAGGTTGACAGACCAAAGGATCTTGGACATTCAAAGACACGTCCACGTGATTCTATTCAGCAAAAAAATTCAGGCCAGATTTGCACTGAAAGTACTGGGTCTTCTGGAGGCTGCCATAACACTTCTTCCCCTCGCCTGCTTTTACATGCGGCTTCTACAATGGATGCTATTCACCCAATGGTCCTTTCAACAACTTCCCATGCATCACGAGATCATAGTAACTCCAACTTGCAAAAGACATCTGACTTGGTGGATATCGTCCCCTCAAATCCATCAAGGCAGACCATTTGTTCCTCTTGCCACGGTTGCCACGGTTACATCGGACGCCTCCTTGATCGGGTGGGGGGGGGGCATTATCAGGGCAGAATGGTCCATGGCACTTGGCAACCTTTCGAGTACCATCTGCACATAAATGTTCTGGAGATGAGAGCAGTGCTTTTAACGTTGCAAGCCCTCAATGACTCTCTTCCCCTGGGAACTATTGCAGTCCAAACGGACAATATGTCCGTAGTGTGGTATATAAACAAACAGGGCGGAACCAAGTCCTATCCACTGTGTCAAGAGGCTCTCAGACTTTGGCAATGGGCAATCTCCTCTCACCGGTTTCTGATAGCAACGCACATCCCCGGGAAATCCAACATCATAGCGGACAGATTGAGCAGAGCTATTCTCATGCCTCACGAGTGGTCTCTCAAACAGTCAGTAACGGAAGAGATTTTTCAGATGTGGGGTCTTCCTTGCTGCGACCTTTTCGCTACACCTCAAAACAGCAAATGCCCAGACTTCTTCTCTCTCTTCCCCCTTCCAGGCCATCCCCCCAGAGATGCTCTAACCCAAGATTGGCCCCGGGGACTTCTTTATGCCTTTCCACCTTTTCCGCTGATACCTCAGCTAATTCAGAAAGCAACCGCTTTGAGAGCCAAGTTGATTCTCATTGCCCCTTATTGGCCTCTACAGATATGGTTTCCGTTCCTACATCATTACCTCTTGGTACAGCCATGGCATCTGGACCCGGTTCCAGATCTTCTGACCCACCAGTCGGGTCAACTGCACCAATCCATACCCTCTCTCAACCTCACTGCTTGGTTGCTCCACTTCCATCCTTAGCCAGGCTTCCTATGATTTCTAATCCTGTATGGGATATCTTAGTAGCTTCCCTAAAATCTTCTACCAGAAAGATTTACACTAGTAAATGGCGACATTTCTCTTTCTGGGCAAAAGCTAGGAACATAGACCCCTATACTGCTCCAATTCATTCGGTATTGGACTTCCTAGCTGACATTTTTCATTCAGGATCCTCTTCTTCCACAGTGAAAGTTCAACTGGCAGCCATTTCAAATTTTCATATAGGCTTTTTGGACCACAACATTATGTCACATAAACTTTGCAAGGCATTCCTTCGTGGTATCTTTTTATTGAAACCTCCGATTAGAGACCCCCCACCACAGTGGGATCTAAATTTAATTTTAACATCCTTGATTCTTCCCCCATTCGAACCTGCAGCTGCCTGTTCTTTGAAATTGCTTTCTTGGAAGACACTTTTTCTAGTTGCCATTACATCTGCCTGAAGAGTATCTGAGCTTCATGCTCTCTGTGTTCGCCCTCCCTATCTAATATTCCACAAAGACAGGGTGTCCCTAAGAACTAATCCGTCTTTCTTGCCAAAGGTGGCATCACAAACTAACCTAAATCAATCCATTGATCTTCCAGTATTTTTTCTGAACTATTCTGATAGAGCTGAACAAAAGTTACATTATCTCGATTTTCACCGTCAGCTCAGATATTATCTGGATAAGACAAAAATTTTTAGGAAATCTGATCAACTATTTCTATCCTATGCAGAGAACAGGAAAGGCCTTCCAGTTTCTAAGGTAACTTTATCTAGGTGGCTGTCTTCTGTGATCACTTACATTTATCAGCTCAGAGGCAAAGAGTTGGTTTCTAACCCAAAAGCCCATTCTACCAGAGCTCTAGCTACATCTACAGCTTTTCAAGCTAGACTTCCTATAGACACTATTTGTGCAGCAGCCACATGGGCCTCTCCTCATACCCTTGTTTCACATTACAAATTAGATTTGGTCTCCAGAGACAGAGCAAATTTTGGTTCCACCGTTCTCAAGAGTCTGTTCCATTGAGCCACCCAGGATAGAGGTGCTAGGGACGCGGTCCCATCCAGCAAGAATGAAGGCGAGATTGACAACTTAACATTTAGAAGTTATGTACCTACCATAACGCTCCATGTTAGTTGTCTTCTCTCGCCTTCTTTCTTGTGTCCAGCCCTCCATCCCCCTAGCCTGTTCAGACCGGGAAGATTATACATCTTCTCTTAAGAGGTTATTACCTTTTTCTAGCTGTTCAACTCCTAGTGTCACTAGATTATGTTGATCCTTTCTAGAGGGTTATGATGTTATTTAGTATCCTTATTTTCTTCCTCCTCTTAAGTTGGAAGAAAATACTGCTATTTCTTTAGCTACCAAACGAGATCTGAGTAATCTCCGCCTTGCATCATGGGATATAGGGTTGCCTCGAGCTGGTAAAATTAGCTCTCGAGCTTAGCAAGTGCCGAGTCCAAACCCATCCAGCAAGAAAGAAGGTGAGAGAAGACAACTAACATGGAACGTTATGGTAGGTACATAACTTCTAATTATTAAACACCCTAACAGCTGTTTTGATTAGGTCTCATATTACAGAGGTTGTTAACAAGATTATCTTTTTTCCTCAATATCAAAACATAATCATGGTGCCCCATGCACTACAAAGTTATTAATGAGTTTTTTATTTTTATTTTCTTAGCTCAAAGGAGCTTTATGACCAACTTTGGTCAAGCTTTGCAGAACCTAAGTAAGAACAGCTCAATTGTTATAAAACCAACAGATGTGTAATTATCTGTACAATATTTTAATATGCATGTCTCGTGTGTAAGTTACTAATGCATACTGGAAGGTGAATAAAAATAGTATCAGAATGCTGTAAATTATTTGATTACTGAATGTATAATTTTCTTACATCACTTAAATTTAAGAAAATAAGCATATAACATCCATGTTTACTTACTTTTTGTTGCCTATAGAAATACATAAGGATGTTTATAATCATCATGGTAGGCCTATTATCAGGTTGCTGTAGTTATCTGGAAAATGTTCACAAGTAGCAAATAATTAGTTACAACAAACATATGATGAAATAACAATCTTTTAAGGGTTTTGAGCATGATTTATGCATGACTTTTTTAAAAATTTGTGCATGTTATTCTTTTCATCTTATTTCATTATTTACTTCTAATGCATAATGCTTGCACATGGCTTTTCTATAAGTTTATTTTTGATATATACCAAGATCAGCTAAGTTTGGAATACATATATGAGATTTCTGAACTACTAATTTTCTAGATATAACTTTATACAAGTTACATTATAAAACTGGTGCTAAATCAGATAACAAGAGTAGTGCACTATCAAGATACCTCCACAGTATGAGTTGTTACCTATACTATGGTTTGGAGGTTTTGCACCTTAGGAGAAATGTTTGGAGCATAAAGATCCTGCAATCAGTGGGGTGATTTTCAATGAAGTATGCAGTATTGAGTGTTGTAATACTCGAGTATGATAAGGCAGTTATTAAGGAAGCTTTTATTAAAAATGTTCATGTTTTCCAGTGAGGTCTTGTCTTTTAATGACAGAGGTAGTAATATAGATGTGCACTATAATTCTAGTAAGTATCATATAATTCTAATAAGTATTGTAATCAAAAATATACAGTGATATTTATTTTGTTACTGAAGTTGATGTTTTAAGTACTGAAATAATGAATATTTTTAAACATTGGTATGTTTTAAGACGACAAACTTAGCTATGTTATTATGTTGTGTTATGTTAGTTATGTTAGTTGTCATCAAGGGGTAAAAACTTGTTACCCTATTGGTGCACAGTCACTTTGAAAGGCCACACAATAGAATCTAGCATCATGTAGGTAGTCAAGTATGTGAAGAACACCAAAAATTGTAATGGCATAAGGTCTGATTTACAAGGTAATTTTACTTGTATTACTGATGGTGTACTATATGAGATTTGGTGTTCCTGCAATTTCTTTTACATTGGAGAAACTACAAGGAAGTTTAAACTCAGAATTCAGGAACAAATTATATGTATTCTGAATGGCAGAGATGAAAATCTAGTAGCTGAAAATTTTCTAAATAAACATAATAATGATCTTAGAATTTTGAGATTATGTGCTTTACAACAAGTGTATTGTGACAGCAGATGGAGAAACCATTAGACTTACTTCGGAGATACAAGGAAGCAGGCTATATTTTAAAGTGTAATATTATAAAACATTTTAAAACAGCTGCCACTTGACAGTGGAAAGGCAACTGAGGAATAAATACACCAAACATATTGTTAAGTGCTTTTGTCCCAACATTCAGGGGCTTCTTCAGAACAAATAAAATACTCTTACTGCAACATTTAAAATAACCCATCATAAAAACTCCCACTCTCTTCAACCAAGTATTGTATACCAATGCCATTAAAATGCTCCTTAAAGCCACAACCACTCTTAACAGTATACTAAGTCATAAAACATACTTAGTGAAGAAACTTTTATGCTTGTGACATTAATAACAATAAAAATCACTGATTCAGCTGCATCCAAACATTTAAAATATTGATGCAGTGCTGTCTATATTTAAACACATAAAAACAATTGTGCTGCTAAAAGACTGTATTAAATTTTGCAGTACGAATATTTTATTTGCTCTGAAGAAGTCACCAAGCATGGCTTTCGACCCAAGCACAGCACAACTACAGCCTTAATATCTTTCACCAACACTATCCGTCACCTTATGAACAATGGACTTCTAGTATTGGTTATATTCTTGGACATGTCAAAAGCTTTTGACACCATTTTCCACCAACTATTACTTAATGAACTGGCATTGTACAGTCTTAGTTCAGCATCCCTAGCATGGTTTCACAGTTATCTATCTAACCGCCAACAGACCACTAAATGGGAGAACACTCTCTCCCCACTACTGCCAGTATCCACCGGTTTACCCCAAGGTTCCATACTCGGCCCCCTACTCTTCATCATATTTACTAACAATCTAATTTCAGCAACCCAACTTGCCTCTATCATACAGTATACAGATGACACATCCCTTATCTGCTCTGCCCCTTCCCCACTAGAACTACAAATTAAGATGCAAAAATGTTTCCAGGAAATTGAAACCTATCTATCTAAACACCAGCTCATTCTAAACCCAAATAAGACTAAGTTAATCTTTTCCAGCAAACCTACCAAACACAACTGCCCACCCCTAAGCTTTCAATCAACCAATTGTATTTTATTATTTTTATTTTACATTTGTTGACCGGGCTATTCCAGCTGGATGTATGTCCATTTTCAGTGGAAGCCCGGGGAGAAAAGCTCCAATGGTTATTACAAGTTTAAACAAAAACATAAAAGGATAGAAAGATAAAAGGATGAAAACAAAGATGAAAAGATTATATACAAAATTGAGTTAGTAGATTGTATAAAAAGTTGAATTAGTACACGTAAAATACATATAAGAGGAAATAGCAATTACAAGATAAGATTAATAATCAAATAAGTAAATACTCGGAATACACAAATGATAAAACATAGCGTGAGTAACAAATTGACAAAGAAATGTGATAGAAATTTTTTTTTTTTTTTTTATCAGGATACAGGAAAAAGAGAAGGAAGAAATTATGGTAGTGGAAAGGAAGAAGGAAAGGTCAATCAGGGTTGGTACAAGAACAAAGCCAGTGTTTATTAAGATGCATTTCCAGTTGTTTTTTAAATAGTGGGAGAGTGGACAAGGATGCGATATCGGAAGGAAGTTTGTTCCACATTTTTCCAATAGAGTTGGAAAAGAGGCAGTCACCTGCAGAGTTATTGGGTTTGGTAATATTAATCAGCAGTTTGTTTGAAGAACGTAGGTGTTTCAGGTTATTATACGGAGTAATGAGGTTAGAGAGTATTGGTGTTTTGGATGGTTGATATAGAATTTTGTGAGCTATTAAGAGCTGTTAATAAATAAGCTTGTTAGGAAGTTCAAGCCAACCTAGCTGTTTTAGGTTCAGACAGTGGTGAGTTCTAAAAGGGGATCTTGTAGCAAATCTAGCAATATTATGGTAAGATGTAGCAAGTTTGTTAAGGTTATTTTTAGAAAGATTAGTGTAAATAGGGGAAGCATATAGAAGGGTAGAGATAAGGTGAGATCTAGCTAAGGTGGTCCTAGCTTCAGGTGTAAGGAAGGGTTTGATTCTATAAAGGGATCCAATCTTTTTGTTAACTGCTTTTATTGTGTTGTTGATGTGAGAATCAAAGTTAAGATTGTTGTCAATAGTTATACCTAGTAGCTTTGTAGTAGAATCAGGAGAAATAAAACTGTTATCAGTGGCAGTGATAGAGAAATTTAGACGGGAAGATTTACGGGTAGGTGAAAACAGTAATAATTTGGTTTTCTTGGGGTTGAGGAGTAGGCAACGGTCAGAGAACCACTGTTCAACAGTGTTAAAAGCTTTTTGGGTAAGAGACTGGAGTTCAGTTTGCGAGGAAGCAGTGCAGATTATAGTGGAATCATCTGCATATTGTATGCAGGTAGTGTTAGGAATTGTTGATTGGAGGTCGTTAATAAAGATGGAAAATAGAAGGGGACCCAGGATAGACCCTTGAGGTACTCCTAAAGAGATAGGAAGGAGATTAGATAGTGTATTTTTCCAACATACTGCTTGCTGACGGTTTTCTAGGTAAGATGTGAACCATGTTAAGGAAGAGGGATGAAGTGCGTGAGATTGTAGTATATGCAGAAGAAGTTTGTGATTAACCATGTCAAAAGCTTTTGATAGGTCTATGAAGAGAGAATATGATAGATTATTGTTGTTGCGGTAATAGTTGATGGACTTGGTAAAGGAAAGTAATGCAGTGGCGGTGCTGTGGGAAGGTCTAAATCCATGTTGACAGTTTGCAAGTAAGTTGTTATGGAGAAGGTGGTTAAGTAGTTGTTTGTAGATACATTTTTTCATGATTTTAGCTATGGGTGATAGAAGTGCGATAGGACGTTAGTTTGAAAAGTCATTAGAATTGCCCCCTTTATGTAGGAGAATGATGTGAGATATCTTCCATATGGAAGGAAAAATTTCTTCCTTTATAGATCTATTTATTAGGATAGAAATAGGATAGGCAGAGGCTTTGGCTCCTATTTGCAAGAATTCTGCAGGAAGCTTGTCAGCAGAGGGGGTGGTGGGTTTAAGTTTTTGGAGTAGAGATAAGATAAAGGAGGTAGATACAGGTTGTAAGTGAAGGGGAGGAAGAGTATCTAAAGTGGTTGAGAGTAGTTTAGTAGTGTCTGGAGATAGTTGATTTGCAAGAGTTTGGATAGTGTTGGTGAAGAAAGAGTTAAAGACGTTGGCTGTTTTTGTAGGATTGTCTGGGTCAGAGTCCTGAGGGTTAGGTGTGATTGCCTGACCTGGGGATAGAAGATTATTAATACTAGTCCAGGATTTGTTAGGTTCTTTTTTGGTGGATTGTTGTAATTGCAAGTAATAGTTCTTTTTATCTGTCAGGATAGCTTTTTTTGTGCTGTTTCTAAGCTCTCTAAATTTTTGATTGTCTGTTTGATTCTTAGTAGACCACCATTTAACCCAAGATTTATTTCTGAGAATGATCTTTTGCTTAGTATCCTTGGTAAGCCAGGAAGCTGTTTTTGCTTTAATTCTAACGGTCCGACTTGGGGCATGATGATCTAGGATAGATAGGAATGTAGAATTGAAGTATTCTACTGCTTCATTAAGTGGGATATGTTTAAGTGGGGCCCAATTACATTGTCTAAGTTCATCCTGAAACTGTTCAGAGTTAAATTGTTTTTTAGAACGTAGTGTTTTGTATGTTGTAGATAATGTTAGGTTTGTTTTGTGTCTAATGATATAAGTTAGTGAGTGGTCACTTAGATCATCTGGAAGGGTGCCTGATTGGTAGGTTTGTTGGGGAGTATTAGTGAGAATCCAGTCTAAGGTGGTTTCATTATTGTTGGTTTTATTAGTTCTGGTGGGACTATTAATGAGTTGTTTAAAGCCATAAAGATTAATATGTGAGGTGGGGTTAGTACTGTTACAGGTATACCAATCTATGTTAAAGTCGCCTAAGACTATTGTTTCTTGAGGGAGGTTGGTAGAGAGTAGGTTGAGGATGTGTTCGAGAGTGTTAATACTATTTCCTGGAGGGAAATATACACAAATGATATTTATGGATTTAGTAGTATTGATTTGAAGTTTGGAGCTGATTATTTCAGTATTATTGTCTAGGGTACAAATCAGTTTTATAGTACTAATTTTGAGTTTTGTTTTCTAGAGAATTGCAACTCCTCCTCCCTTTCTGGCTGTGCGATCAAGTCTAATGATGTTATAACCAGGTGGGGTAATTTCATTGTCTTTGATAGAAGGCTTTAGCCATGTTTCAGTTAAGCATAAAATATCAAATTGATGGACTTCTAGGAGGGCATGGAGTTGACTTATTTTGTTACAAACACTTCGTATATTAAGATGGGCAATAGAGAGAGAGTTGGTAGGTATAGAAGATGAGAGAGAAGAAGTTTTGTCTTGTATTTTGTGTATATTGGTTTTATTATGCTGTGGGCCTGGATTAGGATGAATATCTCCATCTAGCAGAAAGTGGAGGATTCTGAAGTATTTTGGTTGGAGAAGTTGATAGGAGGTGTCAAATATTTTTCTGTATTTAAGTTTCCTTAACTTGAAGTGTGCTAGTCTGTGATATTTGGTTAGTATGTAGTTGGGTTGAGTGGTTAGGTGTGGGAAGGTAGGGGAGAAAGGTGATGTAGGTGTAGAGGTGTATTTAGAGGGATATGAAAGAGAAGAGTTTAGTGGGTATTCATAGGAGGTTAAGAGGTAAGTAGTTATAAGAGAAGATAGAATTGAAAAGCAGATAAGTGTATGGAGTTGTGGATGGATGGTTGATATAGACATGTTAATATGTATGGAGTTTAGCAGAGAGGGGAGATGTAGTTTATAGGTGGTGTGGTGGTTGTAGTAGGAGAAAGAAGATATGGGAGGAGTTAAGTTTGTTAATAAGTGGGTGCGGTGTAAAATGAGAGGGTTGGGTTAGTCTGGGATGTTAGGAATCTGATTGGAGTGGACAGGATAGGGTGTGTTTACTAGTGGTATAAATGTAGGACCCCTGGGGGTGGGTGGGTGGGAATTGGGGGCAGGGTAGGGGAGCGGAGTGAGCCCGCAGGGCGAACGGAGCGGGTAGAGACAAGAGAGTGAACTACTAGGAAGACAATCAGTAAAGTAAGAGAGTTCAGCAGGTAAGTTTGTAAGTAAAAAAAAAAGTAGGAGTAAGTTAACAGGTTGGTATGAGGAACATATACATGACAGTGGGGTAGAGTATAGAAAGTAAGCTGTAGGAGGTGATTAAGAACATCTATAAAGAGAAGGAACTGAGAATGGAATCAGGGTTGGGAGGTTTAATAGAGAAAGAATAGACACGAGGTGAGATACAGAATGGTAAAGGTAAAGCGCCACCCAGTGGCCAGTATCTGTAATGCGACAGATAAATTGAATGCAAGGGTAGCAGGCTATGAGAGAGAGGGAGTTAAGGTACTTTTAAATGCAGAGAGTATTGGCTAAATACTAGTGTTTGGTAAAAAGAACAGGGCAAGAAAAGATGGAGGGGAGTAGGCTGCTGGCTATCCTGAGTGGGGAACTTGCCTAGTATAACAGGGGTTCTTAGACCTAAAAATAGTGGTTCAATGTTCTAATTATGCAGAACAACACATACTTTCACTGTCTTAATAGCACAGTCCTCTCAGGTAGCTGGTAGGTAAATTCGGATTGCTGTTCTTATACTTCCAGGAGGGTGAGATTCAGGTAGTGTGTACAGGGGATGTACTTTGTGTTCCAAGTTTCACTGTCTTAATAGCACAGTCCTCTCAGGTAGCTGGTAGGTAAATTCGGATTGCTGTTCTTATACTTCCAGGAGGGTGAGTTTCAGGTAGTGTGTACAGGGGATGTACTTTGTGTTCCAAGTTGTAATGTCCAGATGTGTGGGATAAACAAGCTCCATGAAAACCATCTTCTATAAGCTGATAAATTCCCCAATGAAAAATAACTTACAAATCAGGCCAAGCTTCTGGGTATGACAATAGATAACAGGTTTAAATTTGATGTTCACATTTCCCAAACTATCAAAAAAGTCCATGCTATACTCAGAGGTCTATATAGGGCCAAACACTACCTTACACCCCAAGCCAGAGTAGCCACTGCTAGATCACAACTACTGTCTACCCTTCTCTACTGCTCACACACATTCACCAACCTACGCAAAAGTGACCTTCGTGATCTTGAGTCCTGCTATAACAAGATATCAAAGTTTGCCACCAGTCTCGCTCGCAAAATACATCATTGTACTGCTCTTCAGCAGCTCAAATGGCTAGAACTCCCCAACCTGTTAACAATCAACCAGCTTACATTCACCCACAATATCATTCTCAACCCCAACAACTGCCCAGCAATTTTAATGCTAGTCCAACTACAGGTAAACAGCAGGTCACTTAGGTCTTCTGATAAGCCACTGCTCAAAATTACACATTCTTTCAACTACCATGGTGACTCCCTATACTCTAATAAAATAGCTAAGTCCTGGAATGCTCCCCCACTAAACATACAAAACAACCCTAGCTATTCTTCCTTCAAAATAAAGCTAAAGGAATATCTTATAGAAAATTGGCTCTGCTCATGCTGTTCACCGGGATAAACTCAAATCTCCCACTCCCTTCTCCCCTCTTGCTCTGTCATGTTTCACTGCTCAATTTTTTCTAGTCTCACTTCAACATTTTACTCTGTGGCAATTTTTTTACTCTGTAATTCAAGACATATCCTATTGTGCAATATGTATCCAGGGTGTAATGCTTTGGATTCTTATTTCAAGAACCTATGGACTAATGTTCTAATTTTGTTACTTTATGTCCTCTGTATCTATAGTTCTTATGCATTATTTGTATTATGTCATTTCAATTTTTTGAATGTCCTTTTTTACTTTTATAATTTTTAATATGAATCTTAGTTACTGGAGCTTTTCTCCCCGCATCTCAGCTGAAAACAGGCTGCTTGCCCAGTCGGACACTACCCGGTAATTAAATGTTATAAATAAATAAATAAATAAGTACCTGAATTTCCGGTTCTATATTTGCTATTTTGACATATAGATATATGTCCTGACAGTATGGGTTAAAATATCAGTGAAATTCATTGCCTATAACTTCATCAGAAACTGATGAAAGTGGATTGGTTATCATTGCAATTTCTGCTTTCCGTGGATGTTGCCATGACGTATTTTCATAGTGTACTCTCTACAGTTTTGTTTATTTCATTTTTTTCCCTTACATAATATTAACTACTGGTTATATCCTACTGAGACTTCTTTTGCAGTGGAAGACCCAGATGGCCACTGTGCTGATGGGCATGGATGTAGATTGGACAGTGAGGATAATCACTTGCTCTTTGATTGTGGCGATTCAGTGGTGGCAAGAGAGAGGAAGGAGAAGTTGATGATAGGTTGCTCTGAAGAGCAGTAGAGCAGGATTCTGTTCCAGTACATTATGGAAGTATTGTGGAGATTACTGCTGCAAACATGATGGTCAAAGTATTTTTTTCCAGGTATGGAACTAATAAATGTTGATGGAAATAAATCTGTGAAAACAGCAGGTCGACTTGTTAAAGTGCAACAGAGGAAGAAAGTACTGCGTCTATGCCAGGAATATAGGTTCTAGGAGGTACTGCTACTTGCTGGACATAGCACCTGCTGAAGAAGAAGAGGGAGGGGTACCTTGCAAAGGTACATGCTGTACATTTTTATGGTATATCAGTCTAGTTAAGAATGTGTATGTATGTATATATATATATATATATATATATATATATATATATATATATATATATAAAATATGTGTGTGTGTGTGTGTGTGTGTGTGTAAAATATTTTGCCTAGCCTGTCTAAGGCTCATTGGAATCAGCTCCAAGGTGAAATATGAAAATTAATTATATGTTTGTAGGAAGTATATGTATACTGAAAAATGTGTTCTGAAGAGATACTTCTTTATCAGACTTTAAACTGAATTTATTCATGTTTCAGAAGACTCCATTACTCCATTTCCCATTGGAAGTGTGAGACTTATAATTTCAGCTCACCAAAGTAAAGACACACCACAGGCCATGACAGCTTGATTCCAAAACTTTATTCTTCACACATGTTGAGCACTTTCATCCAAACTCTGTTGGACTTCTTCAGAACAACAAAAAACACATTCTCAGCCCTTAAATACCTAGGTACAGCTTAATAGATTAATAAACTAACTAATTACATATTATAAAAAACAATCAAAAAACAGACTATAAAAATTAAGAAGCTATTCAGTTATATACTGAAAACATATTAAATAGTGGATACACTAGACAATCTCAATGTACTGAAATGCCGAATAGTGGAAAGTGCAGTTACCTGAAACTACACTATGCCGAATGCGGAAGTGTTGATTCTGCAAATGTCGAATCCGCCGCTATCATGGTGTCGCGTTGTGATGTGTGGTGCAGTTTATGGATTTATCTGGGGTTTCAGGTAAGTGTTGTGTGTTTGAAGATATTGGGTAGGGATTGTAGTGTGTGTGTGTACAGTGGTGTTTTTTGTGTGTTTGTGTGTTTAGTGTGACCTCGGAGTTAGAATATATAAGTAGGAGGGTGTGGGGGGTACAGGGGGGCTTGCCCCCCTGCTTATAGGTAGGTTAGGTATGTTTGTGTGTCTTATGTTTAGTTAGGTATATGTATGTGTGTGTGATTATGTCCTGGTTTGTGTGTGTGAATGGTCGCGGTTGTGGTATTCGTGATTTTGGGTTTTCGTGTATGTGGGTTTTCGACTATTCAGTCTCAAAATACTGAAATTCGACATTTCAGTATTTCGAGATTGTATAGTGAATCCTAAATCGTATATTAAAAATTACCCTAAAATGTACTTTAATTTTAGTATGGCTGCTATACTGATATTCTCATTTATACCCAGAAAATTGGTGGCATCCAACCGCAATTGCCACCTTAATTCACAAATATCCAGGTGTAAATCTAAAATCCTTCCCTGTATATCTTTTATCAGTTGCTGTAATGCGAAAAATTTGAATACATGTCCTGAATTTTTAATTATATGCCTAGTTAATGCATTGGTAGTTTTTAATTTTTTAATGTCTAAAATATGCTCCCTAATTCTGTCTTTAAAATGCCTACTAGTCTTTCCAGTATAGAAAGCCAGGCAGTGTTCACATTTAGCCATCTACACCACATTTTTACTATTACAATTAAAATGTTCCTGAAAATAAATGTTAGTCTCATTGATACATACCTGTTCACCAGTCTCCAAAATATTTTTACATACAATGCACATACCACACTTAAAATTTCCAAAAGCTCCACTAGAGCTATTAGACTTACAATGGCATCCCATTTTTAAGATCTATTTGAAGGATCTATCCCTTCTAAAAACAAACCTGGGAACACCCCCCCCCCCAGCTTATCCATGAGAAGCCCATCAGACTGCAACAATCTCCATTTTTTTTGGATGATATGAATAACCCATTCAACATCCTGGTTGAAGGTAGTAATAAACAATGACCCCCCCTTCCTAAATTCTGGATTAGAATTCCTAGGCATGTTAACATTACCTACCGTACTGGGCTCTGAAGTCCCTGTAAGTATAGGTCTATACACTCCCCCTGCTCTCTTCGCTTTTATTTCATTAGCCAAAATTCTACAGAGGGGTTCAGGGTAACCTCTTTTGATAAATAACTCCATTATGAATTATATTTCTCCCAGGAAATCTTTTTCCCTACTTACCATTCTGGCAGCCCTTAAGAACTGTCCCTTAACAATTGACTTTTTTTGATGGTGTGTGTGCCAGCTATGGAATTCCAAGTAGGAATTTGAGAAGGTGGGTTTTCTGTATATGCTAGATCTCAATGTATTGTTCCTTTTATCAATAACATCCAAATACAACAACCCCTCCAGACTATATTCATAGGTAAACTTAAAAAAATCCACCGTCTGATTGATATATTTAAGAACATTTTTCAAACTTCCTTCTTGTCCTTCCCAAATCACAAAAATATCATCCAAAAATCTGGTGTAATGTTTAATACATGCCCAAAATTCACTGGGAAATATGTACTCTTGCTCCCGATAGGACATAACATAATTGACATATATGGGGGCACTAGCAGCCCATAGCCACACCAGTCACCTGTTTGTAATATTGTCCCTCAAAGTGTAAAAAAATGTTTGTCAACACTGCCTCCATTAAGGTTATAAAGACATTAATTTGATCTTGATCTAAAAGAAGGGTCTTATTTAACTGCACTCCAAGCCAATCCAACCCAATGCTGTGGGGTATCACCGAAAATAAATCACACACATCTATTTGTTTGTTTGTGTCCTTCGGCTTTTCCCGGTTAGGGGTCGCCACAGCGGAACTCTGGTCCGCTAATGATTGGCAGTAGATTTCTATGTGCTGGCTTGCCGGGCCTAACGCACAGCCTTCAATGAAGGAATACCCATTCATGCATGTCGCCACACAGAAGACGCTCAAACTGAGAATCGAACGGGCAACGTCTAACACACATCTATAATAACTAAAAATGTACTCTCAGTGATATTAATCCCATTAAGTTTATCTACAAACTGCCACAAATCCTTGGTAATATAAGAAAAGGATCCCAGTCCTATCTGCAAGTAATGGTCCAAATAACTACTTAAAAAATAAGTCTTGGCCCTTTTACCATCCATAATGTCCAGGCCTTTGTGAATCTTAGGGATTCCAAAAATATTCTATATCATGGGAAAATCATTTCTTAAATATTTATATTTGTTCTCATTAATGTACCATTGATATAACATGTCTTCTAACATCAAATCCAACCTCTGATAGGCTATATTGATTTAATTAATATTGGTCTCACAATAAGTATCTTCTATCAATAAGGTTGTCAGAATATTTATGCTTATCTATTATTACAGCTCCACTACCTTTACCAGGCTTCATTATACGAATGTTCCTATCAGTGCCTATTTCCATTAATAAAGTTCTCTCCCTCGAAGACATATTGCTATGTAAATTATAGGGCTGTCTTTTATAATTATCCCTGATATCTATTTCACAAGTTTTTTCAAAAATCCCTATATAGTTGTTTAATGGGGGATTGAAATAACTGGGTCTTTTCAAAGCATACCCCTGCTCTTGAAAAACTTCTCCCCCAAACCACACTTTGAGATTCATTTTTAGGTGTAAAAAGTTTCAAGTCTATTACAATATTCGATAATACTCCATGCCTACAAGGCACATATGTAAACTCCTTTGAAAGTAAATCAGCATGTGGCACACTAATACATTTCTTAGAATAATTGTACACTTTAAAATCCCCAGGTGTATTAAGAATAATACTTGGACAGCTGACATCCCTTGAATTATTCCCCTTTACCATAGCATTGTACAAAATGTCAAATTCAATTGATCCACCATCATTTAGAGTGTCATTACACATATCGTTACAACAATTAATTACATTCAAACATGCAATGTCAGTATCTGTATTCGACTCAGTCTTTTGCCATAGCGTTGTGTAAAACGTCTAATTCAATTGGCTCACCATCATTTACAATGTTGTTACACATTGTTCCATTACAGCAATTAGTTTCATTCAAAAATCCAATGTCAGTGTCTAAATTTGGCTCACAGTCCATATACAAACTTACTTGACTCAGGAAGCACATAGAAAAGTCCTCTAATGCTTCATTTGATGGTTGCACTGGTTGTTCTGAGTCTTCGGCCTTGCTTCCTGCTCTAAGTGTTTATAATTTCAGTGTATATAATTTCAATTCCCACAACTAAGAAAAATGAAGTTCAGTTTCCAAAGGCTTGCAACGAATCTCAAAGCACACTGTAGTGTCATGAAGGCATTTTTGCAGGAATCTTTTCCCACCATACCTTGCCACTTATATATATTAATTCTGAGAATACCGTACCTTGGAGTAAGAGGAACACTCTGAGATACTGCAGCCTTGACCTTAGTATATCTTCATCCTGTTTGCACTTTCAGTCTCACTATTCTGAAAATCACAATTGCAATTTTCAGAATTTTAACAGAAACTTAGGTTTCTTGGTTATTGCTTTAAAACATTGAGCATCTTTGAATAATTTTGACACAAATGTTCTAGATTTAAATATGTCAGTCCCTCATGATGTATCTGTTTGATTTTCATATTATCACAACCTTTATTTAAAACCGTATTGAGTGTGAGAAGTTGTGTGTTAGTTATGATGAAGAAGTGCAATGCTACAAGAATGAGAGGATATTATGGATTATTTTGCTGTATGGAAAGATGATGGAGATTTTATTTGAGATTATTGTTTGTTGAGGACATGGTTAACTATCTTAATAGTAATTTTCCCAATGGTAGTGATGATGGCATACTTACTATGCTGGAGAGAGTATTGTGTTTCCAAATATGTGGACGTTTGGTTTAGGTTCATATGTGTTAACTAGGCTAATGATCACAAGGGCCTTTATAAACCTAACCATGCATCCCAAATCTCTGACAAGTTCTGATACCCTTGATAAGTGTAAGCATGAGCCTGAGTGATGAACCATTTACAGGTTACCTGTTTGCATTAGAGACATAGATGCCAAACCAGGGATGAATTTTCAGTTTCACATCCAGTTGTCCAAGTTGCACTTGAATTGAGTTAGAGAGGAACTCTGCTTCACATGGATGGGGAACCTGTTCCATAGACAGGGAGGGGGGGGTAGTCTCTGGGATACATACCTATCACTCCAGCAGGTCCTATTTATATAACAGGCAAGGTTTAAGTCTTTAGAATGGGTAATTCTGGTACTGTTTGTTTTGTGGATATGCAGGAGGTCCATCAGAGTGGGGTCTGACAATGCTCTGTGTGCCAGGCATAGATCTTCCCTCGAAAGCCTGTAGGAGACAGAATACAGGGATAGGGCCTTGAGTCGGTCTGCATAGGGCATATTACTTACACCCTGTATTCATTAAGTGAGGAACCTCTGTGGATGTTCCAGTTGGATATGCCTGGTTAGGTACATACCAAAGGGGGCATTGTACTCATTGATACATCTGATGAATGCCGAATACAGTGAAACAATGACTTCCTTGGACTTAGATGCCATACTTTTGTTTATAAGTTGTGCAACATAGAATGATTTCCTCACCACTGTAGACACGTGATGATCAAAGGCTTGATTTTTATCTATGGTTTGTGAACATAGGACATGGCAGTGTAAAATGCTGATGCTGTTCATGGTAGCATGTATTACATGTGAAAGAGTGAATATGGTTTTAGTAAATTTCCAAAGATGAAATAAGAAGAGATAAACATATAGCGCAGGGGGATGTGTTCTGTGTGAAATGGATGGGGAATGAAAGTGATCAAGGAGAAAAGGATGAAAACTGTTTTGTACAGATGACTGGACTTTGGAAGCTAGGAGAAAACAGAGGAAGTCATATATCTATACAACTCGTGTATGCTATATTGGCTACTGAAACTAATGAGTTTGATTGTAGTAGGTAAGTGTGGAAAAGTAAGGCAGGGAAAAAGGGCAAATCAGCTAAGAGCCAACCTGACATTTAAAAATCATTAAGAACCATGGACAATTTACTTAGAGTGAGCTTGAAAACAATTATTTCATAGTTATCAATAATTTTTATAGTACACGTGATTCTGGTTAGTATGGTTTCCTCTCTTACTTCCTGACTGGCAAACAGGACCCATTGATTAATATCTGGGATAAATTCCTAGTTTCTTTTCCATTGATTTTTCATATTCTTCTGGGGTCCGTCATGATGACAAAAACATTACTTAGCCTCTGTACACACTGACTCTCAGTAATATTGTCTGGTGATGTGGAGTGAGTGATTACAGCTTGCACACTTGTCTAAGTTTGCACAGGACTCTGTTATTTCTGTAAATCGGGTCTATTCCGGGTCTATATTGCAACATCGAACGCTTAAAACAGCGAACGATGTTACATTGACACATTTTCAGCGAAAGCTGAAAATGTTGAATCCAAAGAACAGCGATTTCTTTCCTAGGGAAAGAAAATGCTGTTCTAAACCCCGCAAAAAAAAACACATAACACACTTCCAAACACATACACACATACCCAATCCTAATTATACCCCCCCAAAAACCAGTAAACAACTAAATACACATATGCACATAACCCAAACATACATTTAACAAAAAAAAAACAGTAAACATTTTAAATCATATGCACTTACCTTAACCCGCACCTGAACCCTAAGGTCAGTAACTCTCGCACATTTACATAAACAGCTCCAAACATATGCACACTTACCTTAACCCTAATTCTACCCCCCAAAACAAAAGTAAATAACTAAAAACACATACACGTGTAACTAAAATATATATTTAACACAAAATATCATGTAACTAAACCATATATTTAACACAAAGTATAAAATAGTAAACACTTTCATACATATGCACTTACCTTAACCTGCACCCTAACCCTAAGGTCAGTAACTGTTGCACAATCACGCTCGGGAGCTATACTGGACAAGGGACCACACTACACTTCAGAACATGGCAAAACAACGAAGCGGTCAAGCGACTTCTTTCCCAGGGAAAGAATTCGCTGAACAGCCGCTTCACTGTTTTGCCTGTTCGCTCTACATGTCGACGAAAACGCATTCGACATAATGTATTTTCGTTGTACTCATAGGAACCCTCTATTCCACTACTACTTCTGTCCAGTAATTATCTGCTTTCTTCAGCTAATGACCAAATGAAAAATGTCAGGTTGGCTCTGTAGCCATTTCAAAGAATATAAGTTCTTGGTGAGGTGCTGGCCTGAATAGTATCCAAGATCTTTCTTTCTTCTCAAGACAAAGTCTTGGAGATCACAACTTCATTTTTTTTTTCAAGTAAAGAATAGGAAGGGGAGAAATGGTGAATAATTTAAGGTAGGGGGAAATAAAGGTTTTCTAAAGTGTTCAATTTGGATATTGGAAATTAAGTGAGATGGATTGAGAAGTTGGAGGTTATAATAAGCAACTTGGTCACGATATCTCAGATCTAGAAACCTTGTGACAGAAGCTCATAGCACTGAAGCAGGAAGGAGAATGCATAGCCAACTTGATGGGGTCAGCATGTTACAAGGCTTCAGTAACTGGAGAGTACTTTAAAGCCACATAAGGAAGATGTTAATGGGCTGAAAGGACTGTCAGCATTACCTACATACAGTTGTGGATTATTGCTGTTATACAATGCTAGTATTTAAAAGAAGAATTGCTTAAATTTTTAAATAGTGGCATTGTGTTTCTGAACTTCTTGCTGCTGTAGCTTTGTTCTGCTGAATACTAGGCTGACAGTGGGTTCACAAAACACCATGCTTGCATGGGATGTGAACATACCAATTCTTATGCAATGCATTATGGTAAATGCAGTTTGTGTCTGTTTTTTTTTCTTTAAGGAGTCAGGATTCCGCATACATCCTACTGTATATACACAAGGATGCTTTTAGACCCCCTGACATATTGGGGGTATCTGTTGTAATATTGTGACTTTTGGTTCATAGGTTCATAGGTTCATACTAGGCTATCTGCCCTGGGGCAATTATAAGCCTAGCCCGATTCTGTATGGCTTACGCCACCCCTTGATTTGAGTATACTGTGCCCTTTTTAAGGTTTAGTTTACTGAGCCTCTGTCTAATAGTGACACGGGAGTAATCCCTGGGACAAACCTACGATCCCCCATCCACCTATCGAGATTCTTCTTGAAGAGATTCAGTGAGGTGCTCTGCCTCACATGAACTGGAATTGTATTCCAGAGTGAAGGGAGCCTCTGGGTTATGAACCTGTCCCTCCAGCAAGTTCTATTAATTTCTGTGCTGAAGTTCAAGTCCCTCGAGCGTGTGGCTCTAAGGGATTGAGATTTACTGAGGTGGAGCATGTCCATTAATTCTGGATTTGACATAGCTTTGTATGTCAGGCATAGATCACCTCGAAGTAGGCGGTATGCAACTGAGTAGAGCTGGAGTTTTTTTAACCGAGCAGCATATGGCATCTGTTTGAGACCCTTGATCCTCTTGGTGAGATACTTTTGGGATCTTTCTAATTGCTGCAGGTGTCGGGTAAGGTACATCCCAAAAGGGGCATTGTATTCTATGATGGGCCTGATGAGGGATGAATAAAGGGGCACGATTACCTCTCTTGATCTAGATGTGAAACCCTTCGTGATGAGGTGGGCTATGTAGAAGGTCTTTCTAACCACTTTGGCAATGTGGTTTTCAAAGGAGAGATTGCTATCAACTTGGGTCCCCAGGTCCCTAATAACTTTCTCTGTACTTAATGGGTTTACGCCTATGTGGTAATTTGTGGGCACATTGTTATTGCCAAAGGGTATGACTATACATTTTTTGGCATTTAGCTTTAAACCATGGCACTGGCACCAGTTATCTGTCTCTGTGAGACCTTTTTGAAGGATGTTTGTGTCAGCTGGAGAGTCGATTATGGCGCCCAGTTTGCAGTCATCTGCGAACTTGGTGAGCCATAGTCCTCCCACATTTGCCTGTACCTCGGAAAAGTATATACCGAACAAGAGTGGTCCCAGGACAGAACCCTGTGGGACGCCACTTGTGACCGGTTTTGAGTCTGACATGGCTCCAGCAACTCTCACTCTGTGGGTTCTGTCTTTGAGCCAGTTTGCGACCCATCTTGTGACATAGGGTTTTATATTTAAGCTGGATAGCTTATCTATGATGCCCGAGTGGGGTATTGTGTCAAATGCCTTTGCAAGGTCCAGATAGGCTGTGTGGACTACCTTCCCTTCATCTATGGCTTTGGTGACTGTTTCGAAGAAGTCAACTAGGTTCAAAAGGCAGGATCTGCCCTTGACAAAGCCAAATTGGGTAGGATCTAGTGTCTGTAGGTCCCCAATGTCTTTGTTTATGAGCTCCATGATGATCCTCTCCATAGCCTTGCAGACTAAGCTAGTCAGACTTATGGGGCGATAGTTTCCAGGGTCCGTAGAGGCTCCACCTTTGTGGAGTGGGACCACTGTTGCTGTACGCCATTCTGTGGGCACATATCCTGTAGTGAGGCTGAGATTGTATAGCTGTTTTATTTGAGGGATTAGTTCCTCTTGGAGTTCAAATAGGACGCAACCTGGGATACCATCTGGTCCCATGGAAGCAGTGTTTTTTGTTTTGGCGAGGGCAGCCTTCACCTGAGCATCAGTGATGTTTGGGAGGCAGCCCCCTGCCGTGATAGATACTTGCTCTTTTGGGAGGGAGGGGGTGGAGAAGTTTGCACTGAACCTGTCTGCCAGGATATTGGTGATGTCTGTGGGTTCAGTGTATTTTTTGTCGTTTAGAATCAACTCAGAACAAGTCTGGGAGTTGCATCCCAGGTTCCTAACATAACTGAAAAAAGCCTTATGATTGTCTTTGGTGTCCTGTGCAATTTTTCTCTCGAAGCTGGCCTTGGAGGATTTTATGAGGATCGTAATTTTTTGCTAGTACTGATCAGAGATGCCTTCCCTATTAGGGATTTTGCTCTATCATGTAGTAGCTTCCTCCTTCTGTTGTACAGTTTATTTATGGCAGGGGTCCACCAGACTGGATGCCTGCCTTTGGATGATTGGGTCTTGGTTTTGTTTGGGATAGCATGATCCATGCATTCCTGGAGATGTCCGTAGAATGCGTTTATATAGGATTCTGCAGTTTGGGCCGTAGTTTCCACTGGCCCTGGGGCCTTGAAGGATTCCACTTTGGTTTTGAGAAGTGAGAAGTTCATTTTTGAGAAGTTTTTTACTGTGGTTTTCTGGGTTGGGGGGGTGGGGTCAGGATGTGGACATCCAGTGAAATTAATTTATGGTCTGATCTTACCAATGAGGGATATACTTCTGGTGTGGAGCATAGAGTCCCCATGTTGGTAATTATCAGGTCTAGTATGTTGTCCCCTCTTGTGGGAGTGGTGACTAGTTGTTTCATAGCATTTGAGTTTATAATTTCCAGGAACCTTTGGCTAAGGTGCTGGGGCTTGAGTAGTGCTTCCAGTCAATGTTTGGATAGTTGAAGTCGCCCAATGTAATGGTGTTCGGAGAGATCTTCATGTTCTCCAATGTTTTCAGGAAAACCGAGTGGGATTCCTGACTTTGAGAGGGTGGTCTGTAGGATGCCATAAACTGAAAAGCAGTCTTGCCCACTGTTAGTTGCACATGGATGGTCTCCGATACTTCGTGCAATGCCACTAACCTGGAGGTGTGGATATCCTTGATAAATATGGAAACTCCCCCCCTTTTGTGGTCCGGTCCGGGTTTTGGGGCCGAAAAGCATGATATGAGGTATAGCCTGGTAGTGCTGGGGTGCTCTCTGGAGCCTTGAACCAGGTTTCTGTCACTGCACAGATATCGATGTTCTCCATACTGAGGAGAGCTTCGAGTGCGTGCATCTTTAGATTAAGACTTCTGGCGTTAAGCAGCATTACCGTTAGTTTCTTGTTCCTTGTGCTGTCTATGGGGGTGGGTTTGACTTTTGAGCCTTGCCGAAAAAAGGCACTATGGGGTTGGCAAGAGCCTTTGCCAATATCCGAAAGCCCAGTGGTGACAGGTGCAAGCCATCCCTAGTGAAGCAACGTGGCTTGTCGAGCATGTCATCCCAGGCTGACAGACACTGGAGCCCCTTTGAATGACACCAACATTTTTACCAATTGTTAAAATCGATCATTTTGTCTTTGTACTGTGGCATCATTCTAGGTGAGGGTAAGATGCTGCTCAAGATCAGGGTCATACCAGCCTGGGCTACATGATCAGAGAGCTCCTCTATGTCTCTTTTCATGTAGTCCAGGGAGGTACGTCTCAGGTCATTCACACCAGCATGTACAATGACTGAGTCATATTTGTATTTGCTTTGGAGTGACCTGAGTGCTTGCGTTATGTGGCGGATCCTAGCACCTGACAGGCAGCTCACCATGACCTTCTCTTTATTCAGCCTGGTGAGTGGGACATCAGTGTGTCTGACAATAGAGTCACGTATTACAAGAGTATCAGGTGTGTTATTCAACCTTAAGGGCTGTGGCTGCTTGGCACACTGACTTTGTGGGCTATGTGTTGTGTGTGTTTTGTTTTGAGGTAGCGTTTGCTTGGATGTCTGCTTTGGAGGTCTCTGTTGCTTAGGTAGATTTTTATTTAGAGCCTCCGAGTATGTTTTTGGGTATTTATGTGTTTGGTTCGCTGATGTGGTGGGACTATGTGATACTGGAATTGTGTTGTGTGAGGTTACCTTCTCCTCCTGACTGGTTACACCAGTTTTGAGATGAGAGCTCAGCCTCCAGTTTGGCTAAATAGTTGCATCTCTCACATATATTTGAAGCTGTTTGGAGGAGGAGAGGGTTGTCCGTGTACATGAGACAGTTGTAACATTGCCTCAAAATTCCCAGATTCACCAGCTGGACTGGAGAGGAAACCATTGACTGACCTTTGGACATGCTAGAGTAATATAGGGAAACTGAATTTAAGACGGACCAATAGAGGACAGGGTAATCATAGAGAGTATAAGAGTAAGTAGTGCTTATGGTTTAATAGTGCTAACTTGTAGGATTACTTAATTGGACCAGTGAAGGGCCTTAGAATGAGAATATGGTGTTTAAATTGAGAGATAGAGCAGTTCTAAGGGAAAAAGTGAAGAGCAGACTTTGTGGAGCCAGAAATACTTTAAACCCAATTAGGCGGCGATGCCCTCTGTTGCACTATGCACAAAAATGCGCAAAACCACACAAAAGAGGGTTTTAAAATAGGAAGATGAAGGAGTTTTGAATTGACCCCAAAATGGCCAATAAAACTACAGTTGCTTTGTAAACATTTGCCATTTTTTTCTTGTTTTCTGTTTGTGTCTAACTTTGAGAATGGTGAAGGGTTATGCTCCATGCTATTGCTTTATGCTTTTGGTTCTGTGCTTAGCAGAGCAGAAGTCATGACGGATGTAATTTGTTTTAAGAAGCTACAGCCACCCAGGCTTATGCCTGGGGATATTGTTGGATTTACAATGGACACACTATTTACTTTCTCCAATCAACTTTTATGTTTTTACATATAAATTACTTGACGTTGTATAATTGAAGGCAGAGATCTCTGTTTTGTTGAATACTCTCTTTCTCTCCTAAGCATATTATAATCTGGAAGAAGAATTTGTTCATCCAGTATTGTAGTTTAAAACCATATTTCTGTTGTTGTTAAAATATTTTGTTCATAAAATTTAATTCAGGTGGGTAATCATATGTATTTACACATACATCTTGTGCTTAAATGACATATTTAATCTTTTTCATAGATATTATTTAATATATTTGATTTATACTACGCTGGACTTAAATATGGCTGAATATTTCCCCAAAGCATGAGCTCTGTAAATGCAGGTGAATATATTCAAAGCAGAGAACAAGTCAACAAATAAAAAAGCCACACAGAAAAGCCACATAGGCAAAAACATCATACAGATCCTGGTAAAGCAATGATTTGCAGTATGGGAAATATGCTAATTGCCACTTAAGGGCATATATGTGTGCCACTTACATTTCTTCTAAATGCCCACCTGGCTTTTTTCACTTTTATAAGTCCTCATTAAGACATTCAGGCAAGTAAAGTTTGTACAGTTGTTATTGAATATTTTTTCACATATAGAAAGTAGAGTCAGATCAGTGTGAATGAAAGTAGTTTTTGAGTAAATACCTACATGAAAAAATGGCCCTTGTTAGAAAGTGAGAATGTGTAGAACATCCAATCCTAATTTTGGGCACACTTATTTAGACAGGATAGAGTCCACTTATCAAGACAAGGAAAAAGAATTTTGGCAGCAGATATATTGCAAAATTTGACTAATGCAAGACAGGATTTTTGCCTACTCTGAAATTTAACAGTTCACATGATGATTTTATCTGTGCTGGTTGATAATCCTAGGAGCATTAGCCATATGTTTTCAATACAAAAATATGCTGTGCTCATTTAAGATTAATGTTGCTACTGTTTCTGAAACATTGCTAAATAACACTGATTGGAAACCAGTTATGATAGGGTATAAATGTTTTTTTTTTCTGTAATAGATAATTAGGTGGAGGTATCTTGATAATGATTTAAAGATTGTTATGAGACCTATGATTATTACCATTTTGATGATAACACCAATAGTGTTGATTGTGTAACTGTAACAATAAAGACAATCATGGAATAAATTACAATTTTTGGATTGTATAAACTTCCAAAATCAAGTGTTGACAGCCAAGAGCAATCCATACATTTCCTTGCATAGAACACAGGAGCGAAAAAATAAAAGTAGCTGGGGACTGCAATAATGTAGATTCTACAACATCAGTAAGGAAATTAATTACTATGTTCAGGAGCAATAATTGTTGCAGACTGTAAACAAACTTACCAGGGACTGGAACATACTGGATATTGTTTATGTTCCTAAGGAAACAATTTTTACTTCATGTTAAGTTTTACCATCTGTAAAGTACAGTTATCATGGGATTATAAATAAACTACTGTTAGATAATTCTGCCAAACTGAAATCTAAACCAATGTACAGAATATTGACAACAGACTGTACATATAACTAATTGGAGTAGTGCATTCAGTTGAAAGACTGCAGAAGAAAGGGAAATTGTTTGAATACAAAATAAAATGTTTAACATCAAGATTTACACTCAAAGGTCAGGAGGATATAGTTCAATATGAACAATATACTTAACTAAGATGAGAGATAAAATGCAAGAAATTAATGGAAATGAAGTCGAAGTATAACTTTGAAAAGTGAAATAAAAATACTGGCAGGAAAATTAAAGGTACTATGAGACAAAATCTGGAAAAGTTTGAAGAAAATGTATACAAAGTTATTTAGCCCAACAGAAATCTATTTTGTAGCTATATAAGATGTGGTAGGAGTAAAGACATTCAAACCAATAAACTGTGTGTAGATTCTAAAAATGTATTAACAAACATTACAGGTAGTAGACTTATTAACAAAATCTAAAGCTTGACTTCACAAACGGGAGATAAATTGTGCTAATTCCAAATAATTTTGGATGTTGAAATTAAGTTTGATTATAGTGAAGAAAGATTATGCAAACTGGACCCAAACAAAGCAATAGGAGGAGACAGAATTTGTAATAATGACCTGAGAACACTTCAATGTGAACTTACAATACAATTATATTTGTTATTCACCATGTCATTTAAAAAGAGGAGATTCCTTATGATTGAAGGCGTGTTCTTGTTAAACCCATCTTTAATGGAAAGGGGGATAGGACAAACTACAGACTCAAGATTACTGTTTTGTGGACAGCTAATAGAGAGTTATTTTGGAAAAATTATTGTCAGAATTGGAAAGGTTTGGATTTGAAGCCATATATTGACATTCATATGTTAAAAACAGATCTGTAACTACTTGAAATATAATGTTCGAAAATAATATAATAATAACAAATGAAAAGTTATGTTGTGATGTAATTTATATAGAATTATCTTCATCCTTTGATAGGGTCATACAGAAAACCGTGATAAACAACTAGGTATTAATGTAATATTGATAGGATGGACACCTGGCTTATAAACTGGACATTGCAAGTATCATATAGCAATTGGACAAGTGAAATACTAGGTTAAAATCAGGGTGTCCCATGGGTTCTGTCCTAAGCCCGTAAATGTTTATGTTGTGTCTTTTAGATCTAGCATTTTCCACTGAGGTGTTCTGCAGTTCTTATGTAGATGGCTTGAAAATGGCAAAACTAATTTCATCTGTTACAAATAGTGTATGTCTACAAAAGAAGTTGTCTATATTGACCTTTTGGGCCCAGGGGAATTATACGCTGATAAATACATGAAAAACTTAGCAAATGAGATTTGGGAGACATAGAGTGGAGAATTAATATCTAATACAGCACAAATTAATTTAAACTGCTTATTCATTTAAGGACCTGGGAATATGGGTAGACCCAACTCTGAGTTTTCGGGTCATATCAACCAACTATTTAATATAGTTCTAAAACTATAAGCTGTATCAAAATGACTAGTTAGACAGCCTAATTACTTTTGATTGAAAGAAGATTAAACATTCATAGTTTTTTCTTCTTTAGAAATGCTATAAAATGAGCATGCTTTTAGTTAATAAGCAATTGAATACCAGTTCTACATGTTATATCAACTCTAGTAAGTAAATATCTCAGTGTCAGTTTGTATTAATGTGATTTGCTTTATTTGATTTTAGAATTTGAAGCATCATGTCCCTCTTGTCCAGAAGAAGCTGCATCAGACAAAGCGTCCATCGCAACCATTATGACACAGTACAGTCCAAGCAAGCATTCACCCGTGTTTTGTGGTCACATGGTAGCAAAGGTACTGTTCAGATATAAAAGTGTTTTATGCTTTATAAAGGCTTTATTTGTTCTTTCTGCAGCTCTTGGTAGCCTTTTAGAATTAATATACATAAATATTAAAGTATGTTCTATCATCTGGCAAGTCCCTTTTTTTAGCGGAGGCCCAGGAAGAAATGCTGCATTTTACACAATGAGTAGAAGGCAGTTATAAATGATTTATATAATAAATGTACATATGCACATATATAGAATAGAACAATATGACAATTAATCAAAAAATAACTGTGCATACGTAGTAAATGAGCATACCTAGGATTTATATATATGACAGTTAAGGAAAGCTTCATAGGTTCATAGGAGATTACTAGGCTAATGTCTTAGGGGCCCATATAAGCTTAGCCAATATAATCCAATTTTACCCAATATATGGCCCCTAGGGGCAAGAAGATGGCATGGATTTGTGCCTGTGCATTGAGTATCTTACAGACTGCCCCTGTCCATAAGGGACATAGGTAGTTCCCCAGGTGTGAATTTGCAATTCCCCATCCATTCATCCAAATTGCATTTGAAGAAACTCAAAGAAGGGCTATGCTTAATGTGAATAGGAAGCCTGTTTCAAAGAAGGAGCAATCTCTGAGACACATTTCTTTCTCTCCAATATGTTTTGTTTGAGTTGCTGGCTAAGTTTAGATCCCTCGATTAGGTGAGCCTCATGCTGTTTGACTTGCTGATGTGTAGCAGCTCCATTAGGGCTGGATTTTTGAGTGCCTTGTGGGTCAAGCATAGGTCATCCCTTAATAGTCAGTAGGAGAAAGAGTAAAGGGATAGGGTTTTTAGTCTTTCTGCATAGTTCATGTTGTTTACACTCTGTATTTTCTTTATGAATCTCTGAGGTCACTCCAACTGCTGTAAGTGCCTAGTCAAGTGAATGTTAATGCGCACTGTATTCAATTATTTGTCTAATGAGGGCTGAGTACAGCGGGAGTATAATTTCCTTGGAGCTGGATGCCATACCTTTACCTATAAGTTGCGCCAAATAAGAGGATTTCCTCGTCAGTGTGGACACATGGCAGTCAAATTTTAGGCTATTATCTATCTGTGTACATAGTTCTCTCACCTCTGAGTATACTCTAAGGGGCATGCTGTTGATGTTGTAATTTGCAGGGGTATTTGAATTCCCAAAGGGCATGATATTGCATTTTTTTTGTATTTAGTTTTAGGACATGTTTCTGGAACCAGTCATTTGTCTGATCCAGACCCTCCTGGAGGATATCTACATCATTGAGGAATTCAGTGATTGACTCCAGCTTGCAGTCATTGGCAGAATTTGTCATCCAGAAGCCTTCCACATTTGCCTTGAGTTCAGAGAAATATATTCTGAACAGGAGTGGTCCCAGTATTGAGCCCTGTGGCACACCACTAGTAAATGGCCTCTTGCTGGATTTCACTTTAACCACATATGCCTTATCTGTGAGCCAAATGGCTATCCATCTGGTGACATAAAGATTTATGACCAGTTTTGTGAGTTTATTTATAATATCTGAGTGGGGAATTGTGTCAAATGCCTTGGCCAGGTTAAAGTAGGCACTATGTACTGTTTCACCCTTATCCATGGCCTTAGTGACTTTCTCAAAGAAATCCACTATATTCAGTAGGTATGACCTGCTCTTGACAAAGCTGAATTGGGTCAGGTCTAGTATTTGGAGGTCTCCTATATCATTATTTATCAGATCCATGATTATTCTTTCCATGGCCTTAAATATAAGACTAGTCAAACTTATGGGTCTGTAAGCAGCGATCCTATGAGCCTGATAAGTCCTGATTTAAGCTGTCTAAGAGACAACCTGGTATATTGTGAGGCCTCATTGAAGCCATGTTCTTAGCTTTAGAGAGCACAGTGGCAACCTGTTCTTTGGTGATAACTGGCAGCGGAGTGGTGGAGGGTATTTTTTTGGGGAGAACTGAAGGTGATAGGGAGGTGAAATTTGAGCTGAATTTGTCAGCCAGCAGATTTGTCAGAGTACAGGTGATGCCATCTACAACTAATTCTGCATACTGTTGGGTGCTGCCCTTAAGATTGCAGACATAACTAAAAAATGCCTTATGGGTATCTGTCACTTTCATGTTGTTACACAAATAAAGGAGTCTTTGTGGGTTTTGTTTAAGCAGCTTTAAGCTTTATTCTATACAAACACCAATATAGAGGCTTACTGACTATGACATAAGTAACTTATATACAAACTAACTACTGCGATCATACATGTTCACTCTCTGGCTGCTTCTACAAAATGGTACTAGGGATTGCACGTGTCTGGAATTTATACATGCATGTACAGCCTCACATGCTTCTTAATGACATAGCACACACACACACATTACACTCTGATCTACATCCTCCCTGTTTGAGAAATAGATCATGAAATTTTTCATGAGATTATTCAGCATACAGAAATCACAGGTAATCTAAAGACATGCATTATATTACACACACACACACACACACACACACACATATATATATATATATATATATATATATATATATATACAGAGTCGGGTCTACCTGACATGGTCGACAGTTCATATGATCGACAGTTTATTTGGTCGACAGTTCATTTGATCGACAAGCATTTTAGGTGGGGGGCTTCACCCCCCCCAACTATATATATCAACTCCAGGGTTGCACAACATTGGGGAAGGGGGCAAATCTGCTTGTCGACCAAATGAACTGTCTACCAAATGAGTGTCGATCATATGAACTGTCGACCATGTCAGGTAGACCCATACAGTCAAGTCCATGTTGCTGTGTATTTCACACTAGGCTTAGAAAACTCATCCATATCATGTGATATAAAATTGGGAATCAGATTTAGCACCTCTGCAAAATAGCTGACCTGTGGAATGTTCAAATTACTTTCTGGAACAGAATTAGACTTTTGAACACATTCTGGTCTGGAAACAATGTCTGAATCATTCTTTGAATTAGATTTTGCAATAATGATACAATGTTGTGATGGCAATGATGATGATTCTGGTACAGGAAGAAGATGTCTGCGATTTCTCCTATACTCCACACCCTTGGAGCTTACCAAATAGGATGTCAGTTTGGCACAAATGCCTGTAATCTGTCCTATTTGATCAAGATCTTTCGTTGTCTGAATTTGTACCGTCTCTCCTTCCCTCAACGAATGAAGTAATCTGCTCAATCTGTCGTAACTAGATTTCTGGATATTGCTTTTTCAGCAATTGCGCCTTGATGGTTTTATTGTTCATAGATTTAGGCTGCAACAAACTTGATGAAATAGGTAGTGTAGTTCTAGTTTGTCTGGAAAGTAGTCTGAGCAGGTGAGTCAACAATATCATCACGAGGTATGTTTTCTGAGATTAAGTAAATTCAAGAAAACATTGGTATTGTCATGCTTTGAGTTTTCAAGTAATTGCTTTGCACTCTGTACTGCTCGTTCAGCTTGAACATTGGATTGAGGATATTCAGGACTACTAGTGACATGTACAAAGTGCCATTCTCTTGCAAATTTCTGAAACAACTGGCTAGTAAATTGAGTACCATTGACAGAATAAAGTTTGTGTGGGCTATCATGAACTGAAAAATTACATTTCAACTTAGTAATAACAGTTGTTGAGGTTAAGTTTAGTAGCAGATCAGTTGAATAAGAGTCTAACAAAACCAGCTAGTGTTGATTGTTCCACTCAAAGATATCAGTTGCTACAGTAGACCAAGGTAGTTCAGGTATTGGATTTAGCTGAAGCAGTTCTCTTTGCAACTGCACTCTGGTACTATTACATACTGAACAAGAAGAAAGAACTCTATCAATGTCTTTTGATAATGAAGGCCAAAATACTAATTCTCTTGCCCTTCTCTTGGTGGCTGGGTGACCACAATGCAAAATCTGAATCTAGTCTTGCTGTAAGGAAGCAGGAACAACAATTTTAGGACCTTTGAAAATAATGCCATCTTCCACCAACAATTCATCTCTGTAAGGAAAATATGATTGCACCTCAAGTGATACACTAGATTGCTTTGACAGCCATCTGACACTGATGTAGTGATTAAGCTTTTGTGATATTGAATCAGTTGTAGTGTGATCTCTCAACTCATCAAGTCTAGTGGTGGAAAAATTACACACTGACTTTATATCAAAGTCAAAAGTTTCAGCATCAAGCTGTTCTGTTGTACTACTAGTTGATCTGGATAAGGTGTCAGCCAACTAATACAATTTACCTTTAGTGAAGGCCATTTTGAAATTGTATTTTTGCAATTTGAGCATGATTCTCTGTAATCTTTCTGGGGTAGAATGCATAGGTTTCTTTAGAATGGTAACTAGAGATTGATGATCTGTTTCAATCTGGATAGCTCGACCATAAATATAATCGTGAAACCTGGAACATGCAAAATCTATTGCCAAAAGCTCTTTCTCAATTTGAGCATAATGTATCTCAGATTGAGTAAGTATTCTGGATGCATAGGCTACTGGTCTGCCCTCTTGAAGAATAACTGCAGTAAGACCAAAATTTGAAGCAACACAGGAAAGAACAACTGGTTTATTCACATCATAGTATCTTAACGTAGGTGGGATGTGGGGTGACAATTTTTTGCTTAAGGTCATCGAACACCTTCTGATGATGTTCCAACCATGACCATACAAAATTTTTGCATGTTAGCTCTCTCAAAGGTGCTGTCAGCTTACTGAAGTCTGGTACAAACTTGTCTAAATAGTTGACCATGCCCAGAAAACACTGTAAATCTTGAATATTATCTGGTGCTGACATCTCTAAAATAGCTGTTTGTTTGGTTGGGTTAGGTCTTAAGCCTGTACTTGTAAACAAATGACCTACGTACATAACTTCTGGAAGTCTGAATTTTCACTTCAGAGGATTGAGCTTCAAGTTTACTTCACGTGCTCTGTGTAGAACTTTTTTGAGGTTTCTGTCATGCTCTGCTTCGCCATTGCCTCCAACTAATAGATCGTCTACTATTATGGCACAAGGATAACCTGAAAAAATTGTTCCATTGCTTGCTGAAAGACTTCAGTTGCAGAATTTATTCCAAATGGCATCATTAGGAATCTCTATCTGCCAAATGGAGTAGCAAAACTAGTTAGAAATGAGGATTTGTGATCAAGCATCACTTGCCAAAATGAACTCTTTGCATCCAAAACAGAAAATACAGTGGTATTTGGTATTAGAGCTGCAACTTCCTCAACTGTGCGTATTGGATGATATGGCCTTTTTAATGCTTTGTTCAAATCTCTAGGATCAATGCATATTCTGATTTCATCTGAGCCTTTCTTATGAGCAGCTACCATGGATGACACCCATTCATTTGGTTCTGTGACTAGACAAATCACACCTTGCTGCACCATCTTATCCAAATGAACTTTAACTTTATTTTGCATTGCTATCAGAACTCTTCTTGTTCATCTGACTACTAGAGTGCTCTCAGGATGTAACTTCATAGAATACACAACTGGAAGTTTGTCTGACTTACCATCGAAAATGTCAGCATACTCTGAAAAAATGGCTTTGGAACTTGGAATTGCACTCAGATGATGAACTTCTTTAGCAAAAGAAAGCAGATTCATTCTCATACTGTCTTTGAGACCTAGAATAATAAGTTGTAACAGTTCTCAGCCAAATAACATGAATGTATTACTGAACATTTGGTTTGAATTTCTTCACCTCCATATGCAATAAGTCTTGCACTGCTTGTTACATTGAGTTTGTTAGTTCTCACTTTTGCAAATGTGTCCACTGATACAACATTACACTTTGACCCAGTGTCTACCTTGAGCTCTGTGGATTTTCCATTGATCTGAACTGTACAAACACTTCACTTCTTGTTAATAAGTTTACTGCTTCAGCTCTTTCTCCAAGTACTGATACATCATTCACATAGAAAGCTGAGTGTTTTGGCTCTACTTGATCAACTTGCTTTTTTGTGTGACCTTTCTTTACAACTGAGTGAGGCTTTCTTGATTTGCAAAACATTTGGAAATGGTTCCATTTTTTGCACTTGTGGCATTGCTGACCAAATGCTAAACACTTCTCTCTTTTAGACTAATGATTTGCACCACAATTGCGACAGTTAACAATAAAGCTAAACTTGGGTTTTGCTGACTTACGTTTGTGTTGCACTGAGCTGGTAGTGGAGCTTGGACTTTTTCTGGAACTTTCTGGAAAGCTTCGTACCTTTTTTGGAAACCCTGTGGCTGCCCCTTGCTTAGGCCTGTTTCCGTTTGCCACGTGTTTCATACAATCTATGTTTGCTCAGGAGCTCACCAAAACCATACTCCTGTCACTTGCAAGCATATTTGCATGTCCTTCTGTCACCTCATGGATCTTTGTTGCTTTGCTTAATGTCAAATCACTGTCACAGTGCTACTACAGTGCTATTAATACCACACACACCCTGTCCTTTATCAGCTTGTCTTTCATATCATCAAACCAACACGTTTTAGCTCTGTTTCTTAAGTCAGTTATATAAGCTGCAAATGATTCCCCTGGTTTCTGATTTCCTGTGTAAAACAAATGCTTCTCTAACGTAATGTTCATCTGGGGGTTGCACATTTCTCTGAATTTGTGCTTCAAACACTCTGGGTCTTCCCTTGATTCAGCTTCCACCAACAATATGGTGGTCTGAACTTCACCTTCATACACAGCTGGTGCATATTCAAATGAACGTTCTCTTTCTATGGCCTCAGATCCTGCTAGATTTAGCAAAATGAATGCTATGACATGTGCCTCTTTATCTGCATAAGTTGCTTGTATGAAAATATCATACTTTTGTTCAAATATTCTCCAGTTCCCTGCAATATTCTGGTCAAATGCAAGTGGTTGAGGTTTTCAAAATCCGTCTGCCATATTAACACATACCAGCGAAGGGTCTTGCAAATACACATGACTATACACATACACACGTGCATAAGTAATTGGCATAAACACAATTTGTTCAATGCTTTTGTGCTTTGTACTTATACTTTCTGTCTTTAAGCTTATCGGAATTGTGCAAATGAACAACCTTGTAGTACTTTCAAATAACTGGACTTTGCGAAATAAACTTCTCGGGCTTTTTGATGCTTTATTGCACTTTGCGAAATAGCTTTTCACATTTCTTGATGCTTTACTGTACTTTACAAAATAGATTTTTAAATTTCTTGATGCTTTACTGTACTTTGTGAAATAGCTTTTTAGATTTCTTGATGCTTTACTGTACTTTGCGAAATAGCTTTTTAGACTCCTCAATACTTTACTGTGCTTTGTGAAATAACTTTTTCGGCTATCAATGCTTTACAAAAACTTTGTGGGATAGCTTTTTGAACTTTTCGATGCTTTACGTAGCTTTGCGGAATAATTTCTCAGATTTTTCATTGCTTTATGAAATCTTTGATTGGTAAAGGTAGAAATGCTAAAGTCATTTATCATCACTCACTATGCTTGCGGAATTGGTAAAGGCAGAAATGCTAAAGTCATTTACTTTCAAAATTGATAAAGGCAGAAATGCTGAAATAATCACTTGGAACTTTATTGATAAAGGCAGGAATGCTACAGTCATACACCATCACTTGTCAAAGTCATCATTTTAAGAAACATTCGAGAACTTTACGATGCAACTGAGCAATTTATGAGCATTGTAATACTCTTGTAATCTTTTGTAAGAAATACCTTTTATCAGTGCAAGAAACATATCATGCAACAGTGCAATGCAAATAAATTGAACTTCTGTTGCCCAAATTCAATATCTTTTGACGTATTTGCACTTTGCAAATGACTACATGTAGTATACTGAAATGTCTCCTAAATGGCGATACCTTGCTAGGCAACTCTTTACAGTACAAGAGGCACTCCGTAATTGCAGCACTTTGTGAATAGACACACCTAGCACAGGAACCTTTCTTCAAATAACCATGCTTTGACTGGATTAGACAAAATAGTTGCACTTTGCATACAGTGAACTCTTTGAAATACATGCACAGGAATAAGCATACACTGTAAGCACTTTTACACACTCTGAGATACTTTGAATAACTTTAATTATGCCCTTGATACAATTTGAAGTCATAGTTGTGCCCAAACACAGCACTTTGCCCAAACACAAGCAGTCACCTTACTTTATTTTTGTTACTGTGCCCTTTTCTCTTTTCTTATTATATTCTTTTCGCTCGTTTAAGCCCTTTTTATGCCCACCATACTTTTCTTGTGTTTGCTTTACTCTAAACATGCCCATTTCTGCCTTAAACATACTCTTTTGGCCTTATACATGCTTCTTTTGTACTTTAAGCATGTTCGTTTCGTACTTTGAAGTCAATCACCTTGTCAAATACTTTTATCTTAAACATTTTCTTTAGTTAACAAACTTTTTTTTGTACTTTCCGCTTGCCTGATATTGCAGTTTATGGCCTTGTAATGCCCTTTCTTGCCTCTTTTCACATTGAGTCTATAATTCATATTATTTTTCGTTACCTTTGGGCCATGGTGGTTCAGCAGTTAACGTTGCAAGAGGTTCTTTTGTTCGATTCGTGGCTGGAGCACCTTCTGTGTGGAGTCTTCATGTCCTCCCCACGGTCGAGTGACGTTAAAGATATGCAGGTAGGTGCAAGCGTGAATGGGTGTGCCTTCCTTGAAGGTTGGGCATCGGGCTAACAACTCAGCACCCTAAAAATCCACTGCCAGTCATTAGCGGACCGAAGTTCCATTGTGGCGACCCCTAACCGGGAAAAGCCAAAAGACCTTTGATTATTTCTGGTCATGTTTGTACTGTTTTCTCTCAGTTTCACCTTTGCTGTTGTCTTTACATCTCATAGCCCCAAATGTTCTACTCTTCTACTCTTTTCCATTCTGGTTCTGACACCATGTCACTTTCGTGTTGGTACATGAATAAACAAGTCTTCGTGGGTTCTGTTTAAGCAGCTTTATTCTATACAAACACATCACTATAGAGGCTTATTGACTATGACTTAAGTAACTTGTATACAAACTAACTACTGCAATCATACATGCTCACTTTCTGGCTGCTTCTACAAAATGGCACTAGGGATTGGACGTGTCTAGAATTTATACATGCATGCACAGTCTTGCATGCTTCTTAAAGATACAGCACACACACATTATACTCTGATCTACAGTATCTTTAGCTTTGGAGGCTATTTTCACCTCGAAGTCTGCTTTCAGAGACTTGACTAGTACCCTAATTTACTTGTTTAGACTAATGAAGGACTTATTTCTCTGTTATGTACATTCCCTCTTACTTCTCAATAGGATTTTCTTTCTTTTGTTGAACAACATATTAATACTAGAGTTCCACCAAGGTGGCTTGTTTTTACAATTTGACCTGGGTTTATTTTGGTCTGATACTGCCATTTTTATGCAGTTGTTTATATGGTCATACAGAGCTATTGTGTATACCTCTGCATAGGTTTCTATGTTTTCTAGATTTGGAGGAGCTTGGAAACTAGATATGCAGTCCCTTAAAACGGGGTAATTTACCTTAGAGAAGTTCTTAAAGTTTTTGGGGTTAGGTGGGGGACTAGTTTTACCTTTATTTCAAGGGAGATTACTTTGTGATAGGATCTTACTAGTAATGACATAACACTTGGGGGGGGGGGGGTGCAGCATTCTCCCATAATTGTGAGTACCAGATCTAGGATATTTCTTAACCTAGTGGGAATGTGGACTAGCTGCTCCAAGGCATTTGAATTTACAAAGTCAAGAAATCTTTATACCTGCATGTTAGTGGTTGTGGATGCCTCACAATTAATGGATAGATAGTTAAAATCACGAATGACTATGGTACTAGGCTGGATGGTGAGTGATTCTAGTAACTTCAGGTATGATGTATGGGTTTCATGGTGGGGACCTGTAGCTAGCAAGAATATGGTAATGGATTTTTCCCACTGTTAGTTGGACATGGAGTAGCTCAAGCATGTCATACTGTATACAGTGAATATGGTAAAATATTAGCTAATATCAAACTTGTAGGAGTCTAGCTACTTTCAAATGGAATCAGCTGTAAATAGATGTTGAGTAGGAAACAGTGAAGTAATTGCACGATGAAAGTGGTTACAACTTGTGAAGGAGTACTGAGGAGGTCCAAGTAAATGGGAGATAGAGACAGTAGTGGAGAGGGGTAGCTGATAGATACTTAGAGATTGTGAAGAAGTAACTGTATTATCAACAGTCACATAAAAGAGTAGTGACAGTAAGGATCTGGCGATTTATCCAAACATCACATGTACAAATCTGGCAACTGAGTAGGAAGGAGTTTTAAATTATTTTAGGGAGTGTTCTTGTTCTACTACTAGTGGGATGGAGTTCCAGGACATAGCAAGATGGTAGTGGGAGAGTAGTTGTTGTTGTTTGTCTTTAGGCTTTTTCCGGTAAGGGGTCGCCACAGCGGAACTCCGGTCCGCTAATGATCGGCAGTAGATTTTTACGAAACACTGAGGTGCCAGCTCGACACTCAACCTTCAACGAAGGCACGCCCATTTATGCACGCACGTCTTTTGAACACTACCCAACCACGGGGAGGATGTGCAGACTCCACACAGAAGGCACTCCCAAGCCCAGCCGAGAATCAAATGGGAGAACCTCTTGCTGTGAGGTAATAATGCTACCACCGTACCACCGCGTGATTTACCAAAATTTACCATTTTAAAATTACCAGTTTTTGTCCTGGATAATTAATAAAAAACAATAGCTGGACCACATTTCTTTTCTTTTTTGTTTTGGAAATGACTTATCTGTATGTAAGTACCTTTATACTTGTATGCAGTACATTTTACTGTTTGTGTGTTTATTTGTGTTCCTATGAATCACTGAATCACACAGAGGTTTGTATGCAAAGTTCTGCACCTGATACACATCATTCATTTGGAACAATGTTTTCAGTAAAGCTTGTTAGCTGAAAACAAAGCAATTAATTCTAAGATTACAACACGTCCAGGAAACGTCAAATCCTGAAGACAATGAACTTATTCAGTGAACTTGTATTTCAGTCATGTGCTTTCATATGAGTATGTGATCATTATTCATCTGTTAGTACACCCATTCACCCTCATTTTTAAGCATGGGCTGTTAAGTGCTGTTACCGTGTAGAGTGGCACACTTTGTATAAGAACTCTGTCTCTGAAACCCTTTTGTGTGCAAATTAGAATTATGGTAGTATAACTCACACTGCACAAGACCTTTTACAGTGTGTAAGTACTTACTGAGTTCCAACCATTTTAATTCACCTACATATTCTTTACCTGACACACATACACACACACACACATATATATATATATATATATATATATATATATATATATATATATATATATACACACACACACACACACACACACACACACACACACACACACACACACACACACACACACACACACACACTAAATATACTCTAAAAGTGCTTGAATAAGGTATCCTAAACAGACAGTCAGTGAAGACCAATACAAGACCTGCTGCTACTAGACCAGTATGTACTAATAAAAGATATTTGCTTTGAATAATCTGCTTCCTGGTTCCAGAGAATTTCTGGATCATAACATTGGGCATAGAAGATGCTTACTAATAGTTCATAGTGACCAGTCCTTATAGAAATATTGAGGTTAGGGCCATTCAGTTTTAAGTTTTGTAAGTGTTTATTTTGATTTCTCTTTAGACCCAAGAATGCTTATTGTCAGTCATATTTGCCCACCTGAGCAATAAGCTAATAGTCATCTCCTTCAAGGAAGCCCTACAGTATCTAACAACAACAATTCAGGATCTCTTCCTATGAGTAATGAAAACTCCTACCTTTGAACAAAAAATTATATGCAGTGCTTTTATTAAATAGATCCTCTGATTCTGAAATGTATAAAACACTGTTCAGTCCTGTTTCTAGTAGGATTTCTTAATGCATTATGTAAGAGTTATTCATAAAACATGTTTGACTATAGCACAGCAATTACTTGATGTACACAAGGGATACATTTCTTTAAATTTTTATCAAAATTGTATGTACAAGAATAATCACATTAACATAATATAACAAGTAACTACATACACAAGTGCGTGCTTCAACTCATGCTATATACATTGCTGAAATAAACAGCCATAACTGAGCAAAAAACATAGATTCAATATTTCTTTATTAATGAGTTCAATTTTATCCATTTAATTATATTATTTGATTACTCTGTTTGTTTTCCGCTTAATAGTAGACATTTCTGTGTGAGACACAATAGTGAAAGTATTCATAATGAGTAATTTCATTTTTCAAGTATAATAATTTTCCTGACTATTGTCAATAAGTTATAGAGAAGTACAGATTGCGATTTGTGTGCTTGTACGGGATTTAGAGCATTCAAAATTCAAAAAAAAAAATAATTAATATGAATCAAGCAGATCACAATGTCTGCATGAAACATTGAATTATTTTCCCAAAAAGGTAACATAACTTTGCAGTCATAAACTACATGCTTTCAGTTTGCTTTGATTAAGGATTTACACTTCCAACAACCATTATGTTCCATTTTGTATATAATTTCAATTGTGTATCAAGTAATGATTATAAAAAATTTCCAAGAGAATAATCTCCAAAATAAAGTCGATGTATTTTTTGATTAAATTAAAAAAAAATGTATCTATTGTATTTAAACTTGAGCTATCCATTTGGAGAGCATAATCCAAATAATTTATCTTTGATATGAAATTTATAGCTCTTAATTCTTTTGTATATTTTACATAAATCCAAAACAAAAAACGAGAACCAGCATACAAGGCACCTGATTATAACATAGAATACTTTAATAAAAGTAAATTGGTTCTTTGATACAGACCGGTTTTGGCTGATTTAATAAAGAGCCTTCATCAGTGTAAAGAATTCACAGAAAAAAGAACCATTTTATGAAAAATGACTGGATCATATGATTAATTACAAATGCTCATTTAGATCTGGCTTAAAGAGACCACCAAGTTTAATAATCCATTTTTTCTCCATGGAATTCAATAATTAATGCCAACCTAATTTATTGTTTCTGGGTCTGTTTATTTTATCTATAATGGTGAAACTAAAACATGCATTACTGTGTATTAATGAATGTTTGTAGAGAGCATTGGTTTCTTTCTTATTTTTAATATCACTGAGATGTTCAGATATTCTGAATTTTAAGGGTCTTGAAGTTTGACCAACATAAAATGCAGGACAATTGCACTTGGCTAAATATATTACCCAATCCGAGGAACAGTTGGCAAAAAATTTTATATTATAAACCTCGGGGGTATTTTGACTACTGAAATTTTTTGTTTTAAATAACTTGGCACAATGTGTGCAGTGTCCACAAGGAAAGCAACCAAGTAAAGGTTCACCTGATAATGTAGTTTGTGTGGTATTGGTACTTCTGGCTTCAAAATGTTTGAAATGATTGAAAAAAAGCAGATAAATTTCTGCCTTTGCGGAAAGAAAACTGGCATCTATCACCAAGTATTCAATTGAGTTTTGGGTCACATGTTAATATATTCCAGTTTTGCTGGACAGTGTTGATTAATATGTTGGTATTGTGACCATAAGTGGTGATAAGTCTGGGTGGTTTGGAATTTGAATGAGTTCTGTTTTTATAAAGTAGGAGATCATCTCTTTTCATATTGTCTACAGTGTGTTTGGTGTGTAATAAATGACCCAATTTATAACCCCGGTCATGAAATCTGAGAACTAAATCGTCCCTAAAGCATGTATAGGTGTGTTTGTCAGAACAAATGCGCTTAACACGCATAAACTGAGATTTGGGTATGTTTTTGCAAATGTGGGGAGGGTGAAAGCTGGAGGCATGGAGGAGTGAATTATTCTCAGGGAATTTGCGATGAATTTCTGTAGTCAACGTATGATCAGATGTATGGCAAACCAGAACATCTAAAAAAAACATTTTATTTTTATCATAGTTGACAGAGAATTCAATTCCCCATTTATTTTCATTCAAGTATGTGGTAAATTCCAAAAGATATTCAGTATCCACCTTCCATACCAACCAGCAGTCGTCCAGATATCTACGCCAGATGTCCATTTCCTCTATATAAATATTTTGCGAAGTGTCATAAATGATCTGTTCTTCAAAGTATGCCATGAACAAGTCTGCGTATATTGGAGTGAAAGAAGCCCCCATTGCTATCCCCTTAGTTTGCAAATAACAGTTGCCTTTGAAAAAGAATACATTCTCGGTCAGTACATGTTCAGTCGAACACAACAAAAGAGTGTTAAAGCCGGGTTTATATAATTCAGTCTTAGTGAGCCAATATTCTAAGGCCTACAAACCAGCCCAGTGGGGAATGTTGGTGTATAATGATGTAACATCCATTGTGCAAAGTAACCAATCTGGTTCTAACTGTGTTTCAGAAAGGATTTGAAGAAATTCCGTAGTATCTCTAATCCTTGCTCTAACACATTTTAAAAGTGGCTGTAGATATTTGGTAAGGAAGAGAGATAATGGTTCAGTTAATGAATTCTTGCCAGAAACAATAGGTTTACCTGGAGGGTTCTGAAGGTTTTTATGTATTTTGGGTAGAAAATATATGTACTGTGGGCAAGGATTGAATATAGTAAGTTGAAACTGTGTGTTCTTGGTGATAATACCTTCTTCAACAGCTAATGCAAGGAAAGAATCAATCTGTTGTTTGAAAACAGGTGTTGGATCAATGGTTAGTTGAGTATAGTATTTAACATTGGACAATTGTCTGAATGCTTCATTATCATATTAAGACAAATCCTGAACTACTATCGAACCCCCTTTGTCAGCACCAATGATAACCAGCTTATGATTATTTGCTAGTTTGGTAATGTTGTCCATGCATGTTTTGGATATATTATTAGGTAACGGGGTGAATGACCTATATTGAAAGTGAAGATCTTTGATGATTGCATGTTGAAACATGGAGACATGTTGGTTCATAGGAGGTATACAGGAAGATTTGTGATATTTGAAATCATCAGAGATCTTTGATGACTGCTGTTCCTGAAAAAAATAATTTAAGGTTAAGAATCCTGCAATATGAAATGATGTCATTAACAAAACTTTCTTTTGAAACAAAGAAACCAGGAATAAATGATAACCCTTTATTAAGAATTTCGATTTCAGAGGTGGTAAGGACACGAGATGAAATGTTTGCTATGTTCACATTTGTTCTTTGGTCACAAACATCTGGAGTAGACTTTCCATATTGTCTACAGCTTTTATGTTTTCTGCCCCCCCCCTCCTATGGGTAAACCCGGAGTGGTAAGGGAATTCCTTCTTTTCAATGCTGGTGAGCCTGTGGCACCCGCAGAATCAGTGTCTAAGCCTGAAGAAGAATCCTCAGCTGATGTGTCTGTGTTATAAGGTGGACCCTTTTTTAAAATAGATTTAGTGCGTTTCCTTTTGGGAGTTGTCCGATTTTGTGAGCTAAATCGGACATGTTTTGCTTTATTTTCAAAATTAAAGGGATCACCTTTGGTGTAATCATCCAAGTCTCTTTGAAACTTCTTTCTCTTCCTTTCTTTTAACCGAGTTTCTAATGTTAACAATTCTTTACTTAGATTTTTTATACTATTGGTGTATGTGGTTTGTCCCTCAAACTGTTTGGCTTTATCGCTGAGTAAGGTAATAGAAGCTATCTCTTGTTCAATAATCCTGTTGTGATAGTTAGCCAATATTTCAACAAATTTAAGAGATGTTTCTTGTTGTACCTCCCCCCATTGTTTGAGTAAAAGATCATCAGGGTTATTCACCAGTGGTTGTGTGCGTATTCTTAAACTCCGTGGGGTAATTCTTTTGGTCAAATAGGCACGGAAAAGCTTAAAATGCCAGACATTATTTCACAAAGATCTCATATGTTTGTTTAAGTTCAAGAAAATATTCTCACAACTGTCATTATTGAGTGCAGCACCAGAGTCCTCCAAGCATTCACCAAGTGGTCCTAATCCAAATGCTGATAGATCATCTTTATCAGCAGATAGGCCTGTAAGTAGATGATCCAATTCCATGATGATTATGGAGATGATATTGGCTTAAAAATGTCAAACATATATGTAAAAAATGACAAAATGCAAAGGCCCAAAATTGTCAAATTTAAAGTCCTGTGTGTTCGAAAATACCAAATAAGTTGACCTTGGCCGGTTCAAAAAAATGGATGAATAAGCATTAACCTGTAATAATATATAAATATGAAAAATTATCCATCAAAAAATGTATGGACTAAAACAGGTTAATTTGCCGGTCCTTATTTGAACCAATAAGCCACAGGTCAGTTTGATGAAAAAATAAAAAATATATATAATATCTAAGTCATATCAAAGCCTTACTTAACTCACTAAATAGAAATAAGTAGAATGGAGATGGTGCTGCACAACATAACCACAGGCAAAAATACCCACAGGCAAAAATAACCAAAAAATAATAAAAGTAATTAAGGCATACATAAGCTTCTCAGTTAGCCTAGACCAATGAATGTAAATCCATTCAAAAAATTAATGCAAGGATATATATATATTATATTAAGAGCCTAACGGCAGACAAAGATGATAGCGATTGTTTTGTAGGGGCCAACACTATTAACACAGCTCCTCGAGTCTCTGCAAATAAACCGGCAGGAGCTGTTGATAGCTTTATAACTTTAACTGAAGCCTCTAAGCGAGTACGATCATGTGTATGGCATTGCAAATTATTGAAGGCGTATTTATCAGCTAAAATAATACCAAGGGGTTTACGCGTTTATGTAGAACCGGGTCTGGGAAACCAAGATGAAAGCTTTATGAAGAAGTGGAGGTCTATACAAGCTACAGCCTCATTAATGTTTATACAGCTTTTAGTTGAGCAATATGAAAATCAATTGCCAACATTACTAGCTAAACTTGAGCAATGTTTTGATAATACCCAGAAATATGTTGATACTACTGAATATAGTAATTTGCATGCCAAATATCTTGCTGATATTGAGAAATATGATCAAGAATTAGCAAAAAGGAAGATGCAAAAATACCAGAGGGATGTAATTGATTTTCAACAAGCCCGAATGTACACTTGGAAAAAACAAAAGAAAGGAGTGAGGTTTAATGATGACAAACAGGTCCCTAGGCCCAAAAGGAAACGAGTAAAATCTATATTAAGAAGAAGAGAGGTGGTTACTAGTGGCTCTGAATTATCATCTAGTATGTCCAATACAGATACAGAGGCTGAGATGGCCGAGATGGCTGAATTGTCTGAACCAACATCACCTGTTAACAAGAGATATAGAATCCCTTTAGAAGGGCAGGGAGAAAACATCGTAGTAGCAGTGGACGAAGGGGTACAACAACAATTCCAAGCCAACATGTTGCTGCTGTAGATTCATCTGGACATTATAGTCATGATACGTTACATGATGTTAATAATTTGGTTATTAATCTTACCAACTTTGAGTTTTCCTCCAGTGAATTCAGTGTGTTAAATAAAGGCCTTGGATATATACCCTCTTTTTTTGTCTCACAATTTGACATAGTAAATGATGTGAAAAGTTTTTGTAGACAGTTAAATTTAAAATATCTGTATTCTAATAAAGATTCCTCTTCAGGTATGGGAGAGCCTACTGGCTTCAAATTCAAGAAATCTACATTTATGCCTCCCTATCATAGCACTATTAGAACTTTTGAACAAGTTATTCTTAAGGATTTACAACTTAAGCAAACTGAAATATTTACTACAGGTACTCAAAACCTAAGCAAAGATGAGCGAAAGGCTTTGAATTCCTTGAAAAATAATCCTGAAATAGTGATAGTAGGGGCAGATAAGGGAGGCGCAGTGGTGATTTGGGAACGTGAGCATTATTTTAGGGAAGCCAACAGGCAGTTGATGAATGCAGAATTCTATCGAAAGTTAACATCAGAACCCATACAAGAACATAAACTATTGATAGATGCATTTTTAGAGGAGTCTTTTCATTTTCACAATATAGATCTGTTTACATTGAGGCAGTTGACAGTGGTAGACCCCAAAACACAATATTTCTACATGGTCCCTAAAGTGCATAAGAACATCATAAACCCTCCAGGACGTCCTATTGTGGCAGGGAGGGGATCATTAACTGAACCCCTATCTGAGTACCTAGAGTACAAGTTAAAGAAACTGTTGCCATATGTTACAGCTAGAATACGCGATACACAACAATTCTTGGCATTGGTGGAAGATTTAGAAGTTATGCCAGAACAATATTTGGGTACTTTAGATGTACAGTCGTTGTACACTTCTATACCACATGCCGGTGGTATTGAAGCGGTACATTATTGGATGTCACAATCAGGATTATTTTCGGTGCAAGAACAGGAATTTTTAATTAAGATACTACAGATAGTCCTGGAACACAACACTTTTACATTTAACATGGAATGGTATATACAAGTTAAAGGTACAGCTATGGGGGCAACATTTGCCCCCACATACGCTGACCTCTTTATGGGGTATCTTGAATTACAATATATATATACCATTCCGGACTGTTTCAAGGATTTACTGATAATGTGGCGGCGCTATTTGGACGACTGTTGGGTAGTGTGGGGTGGTAATGCTGAACAATGGCAGATGTTTATACAATATATAAACAATAATAGATATGACATCAAATTCATAGGAGGTATGCACAGCCATGAGGTACAATTTTTGGATGTAAAGGTTATTAAGGATGTATCTGGCTTGTTGCATACCGACCTATATAGAAAACCATATTCTAAAAATGGATTTCTTTATGCTAATAGCTGCCATCCACCCCACACTATCCAAAACATACCTAAGTCCCAATTTTTAAGAGTTAGGAAAATTTGCTCTTCCGAAGGTAGATACCAAAGTCAAGCAGGAGAACTTAAACAAAGATTTTATAATAGGGGATATGGCAACAGACAGATTCAACAAGCTTATAATGATGCATCCACCATGGATAGGACCCAGTTACTAATAGATAGGGAACCGAGGGGTACTAGCCAATATGTAAGGTTTATAACTACATATGGTACCAATACATTCCATATTCGAAACATATTGGCTCAACATTGGCATATCCTAACATCAGATGGGTTCTTTAGTAGACATGTAGATAGGGTCTGCCATTATGCATACAGAAGAGGGAAAAATCTGGGTCAATATTTTTCTACTTTTAAGAAAGGAGTAACATATAAAGACACCAGCAGTTTCACTGGGGGGAGTACTTTTTGCGGTAATTGCAAATATTGTAAACTTATGGCCAAAACTAAGTCCTTCACTTCAGTTAACACAAAGAGAGTTTTTGATATACGCCATTCGATTACTTGTAATAGTACTTGGTTAATATATATGGCAGTGTGCCAATGTGGTGCTTTTTATGTGGGGCAGACTTCTTGTTTATTTAAACAGAGAATTGCCCTACATATTAGCGATATAAAATGTGAACGCACAAGGAGTGCTTTATACAAACACAAGTTACTACATACAACAGCACACTTCATTTTCATAGGATTGGATATGGTAGACATACCTAATATTAGTGATTACAGAAGACATGAATTATTGACACAAAAAGAAAGAAGGTGGATAGTGCAATTGGGGGCTTTGTTCAAGCCAGGACTAAATGATCATTGGTGATTATTCAGTAGGACATGTTGGTGTTTGGAGATATATACACATATAAGTGGGTATATTTTAGAACATGTTTATATAAGTGAATGTCAACACACAATTAATAATTTTTTTGGTACACACATATTTCTATATATATACACTTATATTTTATTCTCTCTTGTTTATGGACAGATTAAATTTAGGGTTTAGCAATCATACTATGGTATATTTGTAGCTCTCCTTAAATAAATTATTAAGAAGAAGGTCAGATAGCATTACACTTAAGGTTATATTTAGTAGTTATTAGAGATTTAGGCTTCAAGTGTTAGGGTTATTTAGAAATAACATTCATTAGTTAGACACATAGACACACATAACATGTTTAAATAAATAGGTGTTGTTCCTTTAAATTTTTTAGCAGCTACACAGGGATATAATCCGGGCCTTGGCGGTGATTATACGCACACTGAAGACGCTGTGAGCGAAACCGGCCACCGGTCTGTGCATCTGTGGGCAGATTTGCCTAATAAAGTGGTTTAAGTTATCTGCTGTTATTTTTTCATTTTACTATGAGTGCTGGAGCGTTTGTGGATTATATATATATATATATATATATAAAATAGTCAGAACAATTGAATATATCTGACCTACTCAAAAAGGGCCAGATCTACTATGATAAAGATGATCCAAAAAATGTATGCCCCAAATCATATAACTGCAATCAAAAAACTACCTGAGAATAGTGATGTCAGAGTATTTAACTAGTAAACAGAAACAGTCATATAATGTGGTCTATCAATACCAATAATATGTTGGTTTAAATAGTAAAAATTATACAAATGTTATAAAGATGACCTGGAAATTGGAATAATAGCTATAGGTCCAAAAATATATATAATCATGAACACCTATATGTGTCCAATGTCTGGAAACCCAATCAACTACAATAAACCAAGGAATGTACTGCTCGAAAAGCAGACTGCCAAAGGTGGTGCAAAACATGTAAATGTAAGAAAAAATGTGTAAATAAAGGATCACATACATCTATTATGTAACTCCTGGAAATAAAATATCCACAGTGTATGGCCTATATAAATATGGTCATACATGAACAATCATCAATGGTGTAGATATCAAATTTTCTTAATTCAGCCAACAGTTCCTGCTCAAACCCTGTTACCCAGAACATAACCTTTTAGGCCAAAAAAGGGAAACCCACGGAGCTTATGATATGCTAAATAAATCAAAATATACACATGAAAGGTCCTTGTAACTTGCATGAACAGGCGCCTTACTAAAAATGGCGGTCACAAGGTTAGCCCCACTAATAAGGTAAACTGCAGGAAAAAAGTGAACACAATGTCCCAATTGTTCCAAAACTGAATTGAACAGTCATGAGTAAAAAACGGAATTTCCGTAGTTGACAGGACATAGTCATGCATGGGCATTCATCAGTGGTGTAAATAACACACTTTGTAAATTCAGCAAAACATGCATTACTGTGTATTAATGAATGTTTGTAGAGAGCATTGGTTTCTCTCTTATATTTAATATCACTGAGATGTAGATATTCTGAATTCTGAATGAGGTTTATAATATAAAATTTTTTGCCAACTGTTCCTCGGATTGGGTAATATATTTAGCCAAGTGCAATTGTCCTGCATTTTATGTTGGTCAAACTTCAAGACCCTTAAAATTCAGAATTGTTACTGGTTACGCTATTAGAACATTTTTTCACCGCTGCATGTATGTTTTTCAACTCTGGATTGCTGCTGGACTACTGAGTTCATTTTTTTGGTTTAAAATACATTATTTGGGAATGTTTGGACCAATCATTTGAGCTTTTTGGTCATGCCTTAACATCTGGGACATTATTTGTGATTTCTGTGTTTATGGGACAACTTAAGGTTTATTTTTGGTTTATTTACATAATACATTTTGGATGTCTGTGTTCGAGCAGGGACTGTTTGCTGAATTTACAAAATTACACCACTGATGAATGTCCATGCATGACTATATCCTGTCAACTACGGAAATTCCATTTTTTACTCATGACTGTTCAATTCAGTTTTGGAACAATTGGGGACATTGTGTTCACTTTTTTCCTGCAGTTTACCTTATTAGTGGGGCTAACCTGGAATTTACAGTGTATATATTAGATTTCTCATGGGCTTGGCATATCGTTTAACTTGTGACCGCCATTTTTAGTAAGGCGCCTGTTCATCCAAGTTACAAGGACCTTTCATGTGTATATTTTGATTTATTTAGCATATCATAAGCTCCGTGGGTTCCCCTTTTTTGGCCTTACAGGTTATGTTCTGGGTAATAGGGTTTGAGCAGGGACTGTTTGCTGAATTAAGAAAGTTTGATATCTACACCATTGATGATTGTTCATGTATGACCATATTTATATAGGCCATACACTGTGGATATTTTATTTCCAGGAGTTACATAATAGATGTATGTGATCCTTTATTTACACATTTTTTTTTACATTTACATGTTTTGTACCACCTTTGGCAGTCTGCTTTTCGAGCAGTACATTCCTTTGTATCTGAAGAAGGCAGACTTCATTTGTCTGCAACCTGTGGGTATCGGATCCGACCTCGGATCCGAGCCGGAATTTCAAAAGCTTAGGCTCCGAGCTCCTAGCTCCTCCCTCTACCCATAATCCCCTTCCAAGCCCTAACTGACCTCAGATTTTGTTTGCCGCTTTTCAAGTTGCAACGGACTCCTCGAGCTCCTGGTTACAGATAAGAGTTTTGACTAAAAATTTTTTGAAAACTTTAACTTTTATAATTCAGTTAGTTAGAGTGTATGTGTTAGGCTTTCCTCTCTCTATCTTGTTAATTTTTCTTCAGGTTTTGCGTAGTTTGTGTGTTTGTGTGTACTGTGTGTTTTAGGCCTGTTAGGGCCTAAAGCTTAGGCTCCGAGCTCCTAGCTCCTCCCTCTACCCATAATCCCCTGCCAAGCCCTAACTGACCTCAGATTTTGTTTGCCGCTTTTCAAGTTGCAACGGACTCCTCGAGCTCCTGGTTACAGATAAGAGTTTTGACTAAAACTTTTTTGAAAACTTTAACTTTTATAATTCAGTTAGTTAGAGTGTATGTGTTAGGCTTTCCTCTCTCTATCTTGTTAATTTTTCTTCGGGTTTTGCGTAGTTTGTGTGTTTGTGTGTACTGTGTGTTTTAGGCCTGTTAGGGCTTAAGATGTCAGAAGCCCATAAGGCAGTGTTTTCTAAATGTACCGTGTGTGGCCATAAGCTGTCCCCAGCGGATGGCCACACTCGGTCATCTTGGGGTTGAACACCTGTCATCTGGTTGTACCATTTGTGCAGGGTTCAACCCCCGAGCTTTAAGGGAGCGGAGGTCGAAGCTTGTTCTGGCGGGACTTCTCCCTCCAGATGCGTCTCAGGCCTCTGCCCCTTCTTGCCAGCAGCCTTCAGTGGGTGCTGTGGTCTCCCCTCCCCCGGCTGGGACTCAACCTCCCTCAAAAAAGCCGGAGGAGAGGGAGACTTCAAGGGAGAAAGAGAAGAAGGAGAGACACAAGGAGAGGCACCACAAACGGAGAGCCGAGACCTCAAGTTCGGCTCCTCTGTCTAAATGGGCCTCCCCTGTGTCTTCTAGCTCTCCTCCTCCTCGGCTCCACTCCCCTCGGTTCTCTTCTGGGCCCAAGGAGGAGGAGGCTAGCCCTTCAGTGAGGTCCCCGAGGTGGCTCTCTAGGTCCGCTTCGGTGGCCTCAACTAGATCCACCTTTTCCATGAGCGAAGCAGACATGGACCGGATGATGAGGCATTTCATTCAGGCCCAAATGCAAATGGGAGTGCTCTTAGCCCCCCCATCCAGGAGGGGCTTTGACCCCTTTGTTCGCCCCCTTGGCTCCTTCTCCGACCCACACCCTGGGTTCGGAGCTGTCGGTGCCGGGCAGAGTTGGATCCGGGGGTGGGTCGGATCCGATAGGTCGGCACACCTCGGATCCGACCCATCCCTTGAGTGCTTCGGGTACTTCAGACCCGACCTCTCGGAGCTGAGGGCCGAGCCTCGGATCCGAGGGAGCTGGTGTGTCTTTGGCTCCGTCTAAGTCAGAGCACACCGGTCTCTCGGATCCGATGGTTTCGGCTCCGACTCCGGTTCGTGCGTCGGATCCGAGTGAGGGTCGGCTCTCGGGCTTAGAGAAGCTGGCTCCCCCTCGGCCTTCGACGTAGTGGAAAGGGCGCTGTTGAGGACTACCAGACCCCCGGTCCCTGCCACGGCTCCACCCCGCACTCCCTTGCAGTTGGGCCAGGCTCCCATCAGCCGGTCCCAGGGACAGCCCGCCTCAATGTCCCAAGTAGTTTCCTTGGAACATCTAGCTGCTGAAGAGGACTCCTCGGACAGTCCCCCCAAGGAAGTGCCTCGGAAGCGTAAGTGCAAAAGGAGACACATGGACTCCCCAGAGTCCATTACTGAAGACACAGACTTGGATGAAGGGGAGGGCTCCCCAAGATCACCCCGGAAGACGTCTCCTTTGGAGACATTATGGAGATGTTAAGGATCGGGGGGTGGTCTGCCCCCAAGGCCTCCTCAGACGAGTCTGTGTTCTTGGAGGCATTCGAGGCAGGCCCATCTACCTCTTGGGTGTCCCCTCCTGCCGATCCTCTGGTGGACCTTATATCCACCAGAGCATGGAAGGATCCGGACACCGTTGAGCCTGTACCCAAGCGTCCAGACCGTATCCTGAGCCCCCCGGCGGACCGCACTCACTGGAGCAAGGGCCCCCGGTAGATGCCATGATGATGGCTGCAGCCACAAAGAGGGAGTTGGCACAGGAGAGTCCCTCTATGCATCCTCCGGGCAAGGAGTCCCGCTCGATGGATCACATTGGGAAGCGAGTTTTTAGTTCAGCAACCTTCTCTTTGAGAGCGCTGAACTACATGGCACATGTTATCAGGATGCAGCGGGACCTGATTAAAGAGTACGCTGCATCTCCCCCAGAGTCCATGTCGGGTGAGGACAAACAAGTGTACTCCACCCGTATGGCCACTCTTAGAGCAGTTTCCAATACGTCTATGCGGCTACTTTCTCACGCTACCGAGGGAACCGCTAGAGCTAGCGGAGCGGGCCTAGTCATGAGGTGTCAGGCCTGGCTCCGCCACTGTGATTTCGCAGAGCCCTTCAAGGCGATTTTCGCGAATGCCCCCTTTGATGGTTCTGCCTTGTTTGGCAAAACTGTTCGCGAAACGTTAGTCCAGAGCGAGAAGGATGGGAAGACGCTGTCTGCCGTCGGAGTCCACTTCTCAGCTCCCCAGAGGTCCTTCTTGAAGAACCAAAAGGGACAGAAGAAGATGTGGTTCCGGAAGTCGCAGCAGTCCCAACCTGCTCTGGATAACCAGTCCTTCCGTGGCAGAGGAGGACAGGGAGGTCACCTTCCTAGAGGCAGAGGGGCTCCTAGAAACTTTGGGTCCAGAGAACCTTTCTCTGACAGACCCACACAACAGCCCTGAAGGGTTGCCCGGCTGTCCGTCTCTGGAGGCAGTCGGGGGGCATTTTTCGAGGCACCTGACTTCTTGGGAGTCAATCACATCAGACCGTTGGGTGCTTCGTGTGATATCCAGAGGTTATACCATTCCCCTGAGCAAAATCCCCAGATCCCGCAGCCTCCTAGATGTACCACCCGACCAAAGGGAGGCAGCAGCTGTCGAAATCGAGCAGCTGCTAGGAAAAAGAGCCATCCAGCGCGTCCCCCGAGATCAGACCGGATCAGGATTTTACTCCAGGTTCTTCTTGGTGCCAAAGAAAACGGGGGACTTAAGACCGATCTTAGACCTTTCCCTACTGAACCTGTCAGTAACCAAGCAAAAGTTCCGGATGGTCACCCTACAATCTATACTCCCCCTCTTGCGGGAGAACGATTGGATGTGCTCTATCGACCTCAAGGACGCGTACTACCACATTCGGATGGACAGACGGTCCAGGAGGTTCCTTCGCTTCCGGCTGGGAGCCAGCCACTACCAGTTCAGGGTCCTCCCCTTCGGTCTCACCTCTGCCCCCAGGGTGTTCACCAAGGTACTAGCAGTAGTAGCAGCCCACCTGAGACTCCAGGGATTACAGGTCTTTCCGTACCTGGACGACTGGCTCCTAACGGCATCATCAAGGCATCTACTGTGCTCAGCCAGGGACTATTTCCTTCTTATAGCCCCAAGGCTGGGCATCACCATAAACTGGGAAAAATCTTTACTGCACCCCACACAACTTATAGATTTCATAGGAGGAAGGTTGGACACAAGATCATTGCGGGCCTTCCTCACCCCAGACAGGCTGTCCAGCCTGAAGTGTCATATCACAGCAGTCCTACAACCGTTTCCGGCCAGCGGGTCCTGAGGGCCCTGGGTTCAATGGCAGCAGCTATTCCACTTCTTCTTCATGCTCGCTTACACATGCGGGTTCTTCAATGGACCCTACAGGTCCAGTGGTCCCCGCTATACTCCTCTCTCAACAGCCCAATAGCGGTCAGCAAGGCATGCAAGGACTCCCTGTTTTGGTGGCTCCAGTCTCCGGAGCCTCTAGCAGGGAGACCCTTTTGTGCAACATTCCCCCGAGCCACGGTGACTACGGACGCTTCTCGCCTCAGGTGGGGGGGCATTCTGCGGGCAAGATTGTCCAAGGCACGTGGAACACCTCAGAGACCTCGTTGCATATAAATGTCCTGGAGATGAGGGCGGTGCTCCTAGCATTGCAAGCACTTCACAGCCTTCTTCCTACGGGGACTATTGCGATCCAGACAGACAACATGTCGGTAGTCTGGTACATCAACAAGCAGGGAGGAACCAGGTCCTACCCCCTTTGTCGAGAGGCCATGAGAGTCTGGGAATGGGCAATTTCCACCAAACGCTTTCTTGTAGCAACGCACATTCCGGGAAAATCCAACATCCTTATGGACAAGCTCAGTCGCACCATTCTTTCCCTTGCAGTGGTCTCTCAATCCTCTGGTAGCAAAGAAGATTTTTGCCGTCTGGGGGCAACCCTGTTGCGATCTTTTTGCTTCTCACTCAAACGCCAAATGCGACAGTTTCTTCGCTCTTCTTCCCCACGGGGAATCCCGAGAGGCAGCTCTGGTGCATGCTTGGCCTCCCGGTCTCCTTTATGCCTATCCTCCACTACCTCTGATGCAGAGGCTCTTGCAGAAAGCCAACAGTTTGGGGAGCAGAATGATTCTCATTGCCTCGTTCTGGCCTCGTCAGCCCTGGTTCCCTTATGTATGGTCTCACAAAGTGAATCCGCCCTGGATTCTGGATCCGATCCCGGATCTCATCTCCCATCCTCTAGGACTTCCGGTCCCGAATCTACACACCCTGAAATTGGCAGCCTGGCTGCTCCAGTTCCATCCTTGATTAGGACTCCCGGTATCTCGTCACCTGTCAAGGCCATTTTAGTGGCGGCTCATAAACCTTCCACTAGGAAGGTTTATCGGAGCAAATGGAAAAGGTTTTCTATTTGGGTGGTCCAGAAAAGTATGGATCCTTTTTCAGCACCTATGTCTGCGGTACTGGACTTCTTAACAGACCTCTTTCATCAAGGGGCTAGTTCTTCCACGGTAAAGGTACAAATGGCAGCGATTTCCCATTATCATATGGGTCATGAGTCAGCTCCCCTCATGACTGTGAAACTTTGTAAGACCTTTCTTAAAGGAGTTTTTCTGTTGAGGCCACTGGTCAAAGAAGCTGTACCACCTTGGGACCTATCCTTAGTTCTACAGGCCCTTACTGCTCCCCCCTTTGAGCCCGCAGCTTCTGCAGATCTAAAGTACCTTTCCTGGAAGACTGCTTTCTTGGTAGCCATCACATCAGCCAGAAGAGTGTCGGAACTTCAGGCTCTATGCATCAAACTGCCTTACCTCTCCTTCTTTCCCGATAGGGTGTGCCTCAGGACCAATCCATCCTTTCTTCCAAAAGTTTCTTCGGAATCTAATATTAATCAATCAATCAACTTACCTGTGTTTTTCCCCAATTATAAAAACAAAGGAGAATATTAGCTGCATTCTTTAGATGTTCATAGACAATTGCGCTTTTACATTCACAGAACGGCTGGTCATAGACAATCAGATCAACTGTTCATCTCCTTTGCTAAATTTGCTATGGGCAAAGCAGTTTCCAAAGTCACACTGTCGAGGTGGATTGCCAATTGTATTCTGCAGGCTTATGACACTTCAGGTAGGCCTGCTCCTCAAAGGGTTACTGCTCACTCTACTAGGGCAGTTTCCACGTCAGCCGCGTTTAAGTCCCGAGTGCCATTGGATGATATCTGCGCGGCAGCCACTTGGGCCTCGTCTCATACCTTCATTTCTCATTATAAGGTGGATGTTGTTTCCAGGGGAAGAGCATCCTTTGGCTCAGCGGTGCTCCGGAACATCCTTCCATGACGGCCGCCCAAGATTTAGGTAGCTGGGGACTCTGTCCCACAGGTTGCAGACAAATTAAGTCTGCCTACTTCAGATTTAGAAGTTATGTACTCACCATAACGTTCCATCTGAGTAGGTGACTTCATTTGGATGCAACCATCCCCCCCTCCATCCCCCTGACCTTTATACAACAAGAGTTATGCATCTATTTAGATACTTTTTATTCTAGTATTATATAGGCAAACTCAATCTGAGGTCAGTTAGGGCTTGGCAGGGGATTATGGGTAGAGGGAGGAGCTAGGAGCTCGGAGCCTAAGCTTTTGAAATGCCAGCTCGGATCCGAGGTCGGATCCGATACCCACAGGTTGCATCCAAATGAAGTCACCTACTCAGATGGAACATTATGGTGAGTACATAACTTCTAATTATTGTATTTGATTGGGTTTCCAGACATTGGACACATATAGGTGTTCATGATTATATTTTGGACCTATAGCTATTATTCCAATTTCCAGGTCATCTTTATAACATTTGTATAATTTTTACTATTTAAACCAACATATTATTGGTATTGATAGACCACATTATATGACTTTGTTTCTGTTTACTAGTTAAATACTCTGACATCACTATTCTCAGGTAGTTTTTTGATTGCAGTTATATGATTTGGGGCATACATTTTTTGGATCATCTTTATCATAGTAGATTTGGCCCTTTTTGAGTAGGTCAGATATATTCAATTGTTCTGACTATTTCATATATATATATCCTTGCATTCATTTTTTGAATGGATTTACATTCATTGGTCTAGACTCACTGAGAAGCTTATGTATGCCTTAATTACTTTTATTATTTTTTGGTTATTTTTGCCTGTGGTTATGTTGTGCAGCACCATCTCCATTCTACTTATTTCTATTTAGTGAGCTAAGTAAGGCTTTGATATGACTTGGATAATATATATATATTTTTTTTATTTTTTCATCAAACTGACCTGTGGCTTATTGGTTCAAATAAGGACTGGCAAATTAACCTGTTTTAGTCCATACATTTTTTGGTGGATAATTTTTCATATTTGTATATTATTACAGGTTTATGCTTATTGATCCGTTTTTTTGAACCGGCCAAGGTCAACTTATTTGGTATTTTCGAACACACAGGACTTTAAATTTGACAATTTTGGGCCTTTGCATTTTGTCATTTTTTACATATATATTTGACATTTTTAAGTCAATATCATCTCCATAATCATCATGGAATTGGATCATCTACTTACAGGCCTATCTGCTGATAGAGATGCTCTATCAGCATTTGGATTAGGACCACTTGGTGAATGCTTGGAGGACTCTGGTGCTGCACTCACTAATGACAGTTGTGAGAATATTTTCTCGAACTTAAACAAACATATGAGATCTTTGTGAAATAATGTTTGGCATTATAAGCTTTTCCGTACCTATTTGACCAAAAGAATTACCCCACGGAGTTTAAGAATATGCACACAACCACTGGTGAATAACCCTGATGATCTTTTACTCAAACAATGGGGGGAGGTACAACAAGAAACATCTCTTAAATTTGTTGAAATATTGGCTAACTATCACAACAGGATTATTGAACAAGAGATAGCATCTATTACCTTACTCAGTGATAAAGCCAAACGGTTTGAGGGACAAACCACATACACCAATAGTATAAAAAATCTAAGTAAAGAATTGTTAACATTAGAAACTCAGTTAAAAGAAAGGAAGAGAAAGAAGTTTCAAAGAGACTTGGATAATTACACCAAAGGTGATCCCTTTAATTTTGAAAATAAAGCAAAACATGTCCGATATGGCTCACAAAATCGGACAACTCCCAAAAGGAAATGCACTAAATCTATTTTAAAAAAGGGTCCACCTTATAACACAGACACATCAGCTGAGGATTCTTCTTCAGGCTTAGACACTGATTCTGCAGGTGCCACAGGCTCACCAGCATTGAAAAGAAGGAATTCCCTTACCACTCCGGGTTTACACATAGGAGGAGGGGGGGCAGAAAACATAAAAGCTGTAGACAATATGGAAAGTCCACTCCAGATGTTTGTGACCAAAGAACAAATGTGAACATAACAAAAATTTCATCTCATGTCCTTACCTCCTCTGAAATTGAAATTCTTAATAAAGGTTTATCATTTATTCCTGGTTTCTTTGTTTCAGAAGAAAGTTTTGTTAATGACATCATTTCATATTGCAGGATTCTTAACCTTAAATTATTTTTTCAGGAACAGCAGTCATCAAAGATCTCTGATGATTTCAAATATCACAAATCTTCTTTATACCTCCTATGAACCAACATGTCTCCATGTTTCAACACACAATCATCAAAGAGCTTCACTTTCAATATAGGTCATTCACCCCATTACCTAATAATATATCCAAAACATGCATGGACAACATTACCAAACTAGCAAATAATCATGAGCTGGTTATCATTGGTGCTGACAAAGGGGATTCGATAGTAGTTCAGGATTTGTCTTAATATGATAATGAAGCATTCAGACAATTGTCCAATGTTCGATACTATACTCAACTAACCATTGACCCAACACCTGTTTTCAAACAACAGATTGGTTCTTTCCTTGCATTAGCTGTTGAAGAAGGTATTATCACTAAGAACACATAGTCTCAACTTCTTATATTCAATCATTGCCCACAGTAAATATATTTTCTACCCAAAATACATAAAAACCTTCAGAACCCTCCAGGTAGACCTATTGTTTCTGGCAGGAATTCATTAACTGAACCATTATCTCTCTTCCTTACCAAATATCTACAGCCGCTTTTAAAATGTGTTAGAGCAAGAATTAGAGATACTACGGAATTTCTTCAAATCATTTCCGAAACACAGTTAGAACCAGATTGTTTACTTTGCACAATGGATGTTACATCATTATACACCAACATTCCCCACTGGGCTGGTTTGGAGGCCTTAGAATATTGGCTCACTAAGACTGAATTATATAAACCAGGCTTTAACACTCTTTTGTTGTGTTTGACTGAACATGTACTGACCAAGAATGTATTCTTTTTCAAAGGCAACTGTTATTTGCAAACTAAGGGAACAGCAATGGGGACTTCTTTCGCTCCTATATACGCAGACTTGTTCATGGCATACTTTGAAGAACAGGTCATTTATGACACTTCGCACAATATTTATATAGAGGAAATGGGCATCTGGCGTAGATATCTGGACGACTGCTGGTTAGTATGGAGGGCGGATACTGAATATCTTTTGGAATTTACCATATACTTGAATGAAAATAAATGGGGAATTGAATTCTCTGTCAACTATGATAAAAATAAAATGTTTTTTTTGGATGTTCTGGTTTGCCGTACATCTGATCATATGTTGACTACAGAAATTCATCGCAAATTCCCTGAGAATAATTCACTCCTCCATGCCTCCAGCTTTCACACTCCCCACATTTGCAAAAAACATCCCCAAATCTCAGTTTATGAGTGTTAAGCGCATTTGTTCTGACAAACACACCTATACACGCTTTAGGGACGATTTAGTTCTCAGATTTCTTGACTGGTGTTATAAATTGTGTCATTTATTACACACCAAACACACTGTGGACAATATGAAAAGGGATGATCTCCTACTTTATAAAAACAGAACTCATTCAAATTCCAAACTACACAGACTTATCACCACTTATGGTCGCAATACCAACATATTAATCAACACTGTCCAGCAAAACTGGAATATATTAAAATGTGACCCAAAACTCAATTAAATACTTAGTGATAGATGCCAGTTTTCTTTCCGCAAAGGCAGAAATTTATCTGCTTTCTTCAATCATTTCAAACATTTTGAAGCCAGAAGTACCAATACCACACAAACTACATTATCAGGTGAACCTTTACTTGGTTGCTTTCCTTGTGGACACTGCACACATTGTGCCAAGTTATTTAAAACAAAAAATTTCAGTAGTCAAAATACCCCTGAGGTTTATAATATAACATTTTTTGCCTACTGTTCCTCGGATTGGATAATATATTTAGCCAAGTGCAATTGTCCTGCATTTTATGTTGGCCAAACTTCAAGACCCTTAAAATTCAGAATATCTGAACATCTCAGTGATATTAAAAATAAGAGAGAAACCAATGCTCTCTACAAACATTCATTAATACACAGTAATGCATGTTTTAGTTTCACCATTATAGATAAAATAAACAGACCCAGAAACAATAAATTAGGTTGGCATGAATTACTGAATTCCATGGAGAAAAAATGGATTATTAAACTTGGTGGTCTCTTTAAGCCAGGTCTAAATGAACATTTGTAATTAATCATATGATCCAGTCATTTTTCATAAAATGGTTCTTTTTTCTATGAGTTCTTTACACTGATGAAGGCTCTGTATTAAATCAGCCGAAACCGGTCTGTATCAAAGAACCAATTTACTTTTATTAAAGTTTTCTATGTTATAATCAGGTGCCTTGTATGCTGGTCCTTGTTTTTTTGTTTTGGATTTCTGTTTCTCCTGGGACCTTGCAGCTGCCGTACTCGCAGAGGTTTCAACACTTTTGGTTTATATTTTACATAAAACCTCTCTGTCTTACCATTTCTTTTGGAATTGTTTAGAGAATCAAAAATAGGTGGATATTCCTTTTTTAATTATATCTGACATTGACAGCTGTCCATTGACTTGTACTGTAAACCAGTTTTCCATATCCAAATCATATTTATCCTTTAAATTGACAGCACCTTAGTCTCTTTTAACATCTGATTCCTAAAAAAAAGATCAAATCTCTATTTTTGAAGCTTAGCATTTTTCGAGAGTTCAGACTATCTATAATTTTGGTATAAATACAAAAGTAATAATATGAAACACCTTGCTTTTATCTCTGGGTATTTATATAAAACATTTTAAATATTTTTAATATATTGGGCCAGATTCCAAAAGAGTTGTTCTCATGCAGCTGTGCCCTGATTCCAAAAGACTTGCTCTCTTACTTTGGTTTAAATCCTATCTATAAACAGGCTTATACCAGGGGACAGATTGTAAAATACCTACTCTAGGTGTAAGCAGTCACTTACACTTTGAGCAAATATGCTGGAAACAGGCCAATTGCTTATTTAAGTAGAATATGATAGTTTATGATGTTTTTAAATTTATCGTTAGCAGCCACTATATATTATTGAAAAATGTTGTGTTTCATTCATTTTTACTCCAGTTGGCTAAAGATACAATTCTAATAGCAAGCTTTTCGTTCCGCCATCTACCTTATAGTCTCAGTTTACGACAACACATGTTCTTGCTTTGTTTAGGGTGCTTCCTTACAATATTTCTTGATTAAAGAGTCTTTCCAGGAATATTGTCCCTTTATAGCAACATGAAAGCGATTACAGTGTGCTCCAGTCTTCTACAGAATTAAATCTTCCTAACATACTAATTTGAGCATTGTGTTTTGAAATTGATGTTTTTTTCCCTTATTGTTGCGTAAAAAGTCTGCTTTTTATGTAATGAATGATGCATAAATTGTTATGTTAAGCAACATTGGGGTGAAACTACAACATGAAACACTAATTTTGAAAAATCCATGATCTCTCGAACATGTTTTCTGTGCATTGGGAGACCCAGCAAGTGTAGTGGATTTGGCAACAAAAGTATAACAAAGCCATTCTCCAGTCAGCACTCTTCACAGAATTGCCACAGTGATGTGATATGTCTGGAAGAACTCACTCTTATCCATAAACAGAGAGTCCATGTACTTTTGGGAATGGGAATTGAGTCAGAGCATCACATTTTAAATCATGCATATTCTGTGCTAAACACCCTGGAGGTCTCATTGAGGAAATCTTTAGAATCACATTACATAGTAAGTTAAACTAGCATTATTTCCTTAGATCATAATTGTGTGGACTGTCCTAACATGTGCACCTGTTTTTGTCTAAGGAATATGCTCAAAATCTCAAGAGCTGCCTTTTGCTTGCTAAGTTTTTAACTCTAAAAAAATTAAGGATTTTCTTTCCAGAGGACTGTGAAACTCATATATCATAACATAGAACTACAAATGATTAAACCAAAATGGTCAATCATGTACACATGAAAAAATATAGTTTTTTTTTAAAAGGGGCAAGCTGTGCTGCAAACTCCAAGTGTGGGACTGCATTCCCCACATCACCTACTAAATCTCCCTGTGTCTGTGTGTGTGTGTGTGTGTGTGTGTGTGTGTGTGTGTGTGTGTGTGTGTGTGTGTGTGTGTGTGTGTGTGTGTGTGTGTGTGTGTGTGTGTGTGTGTGTGTGTGTGTGTGTGTGTGTGTGTGTGTGCGCCTAATATATAAAACAGCTCTCAGATCACACTACAGTGAAATGAATTTTTGTAAGCTTCATTCAATATGCCATTTTCAAGTATAGGTCAAAATATGCAGTCCTCCATATTGAGACATTTGTGTAAATGAGTTAAACTACTAATATTTTTTCCATTTTGTGAACTTGATAATATAGACAATATATTAAATTTATCCACTTTTGAATATGTGGACATGTATAATTTTGTTATAGAAATAGCATTTGCTGACATTACATAAGAATTAAATATCACCACAATGAAATTTTCTCTGTATACAGTGTAATCTTTAAAGTTATATACCCAGTGGCTAATTATACCACCAGTAGTGTGTGTGTGTGTGTGTGTGTGTGTGTGTGTGTGTGTGTGTGTGTGTGTGTGTGTGTGTGTGTGTGTGTGTGTGTGTACTTTCATTGATTTGATGAAGTAACCTGGATCTGAAGTTGTTGTTTTCATTTGATCTTCAACCTGAGGGACTCTGATCTGGCAGGGATCCAACTCGTCTGCATATTCCAGCATTAGATCCAAAGTCCAAACTCTTCCCCTACCCATAATGCTCTAATCTCCCTCCTCCCACAGATCTCATTTGCCACTTGTTTTGAACAGCAGCGATTTTCCATCATTCCAAGCTCTGGGTGTTGTAAGTGCTCTTTTTTGGGTTCCTTTTTCTATCTTTTCTCTCTTTGACCTAGCCTTCATCTTTTCTAACCCCTACCCTTTCCTTTTCGCATTCTGAGTTGGTAAAAACACTTTTCCCTCTTTCCTCCTTTTTCTATCCTTTCTCCTGTCTGTCATGTGTGTGTATGTGTGTGTGTGTGTGTGTGTGTGTGTGTGTGTGTGTGTGTGTGTGCAAGGTTATCTACTTGGCCATGGGGCTGAGTCCCCTAAGCCAGGCTTTAGGAACTGTGTAGAGTGTGGGCATAAGCTTCCTTCATCTGATGCCCACACTCTGTGCTTTGTCTGTTTTTGTTCACCATTTAGACACCTCCTGTTTGATCTGCGTGGGCTTCAACCCCCCGCCCTTTGATCAACAGGAGAAACAAACTTATTCTGAAGGGCCTTCTTCCCCCTCCTGCAGCAGCCTCTTCTTCTTCCTCTCCCACCATGGCTTCTGGGACTTAACCTCCCACTAAGAAGTCTGGGGATAGAGACGAGGCCCACTCTAAAGAGTAGGATCGGCCTAGGAAGTGGTGTCCTGACCACTCTCCCTCAGCTGAACTGCCAGTTAAGTCCTGCCCAGATCCAACCCTGAGTTCCCTCGACTCCTGTCTCTTCACTTTTCCCCAGAGCTGGAGATCTCTCACGCTTGGTCCCCTTTCTCTACTTCTTCCCAATGCCATTCCAGGCCTGGGTTGGTAGCCTCTACAGTCTGGTCCACTCAGAGTCTGCCCAAAGCTGAGGTGGACAGGATGATGCTGAAATTCCTTCAGGCCCAGATTCAGCTGGAATTCTTGCCTGCTCTATCCCCCTGTGGGGCCGGGAACACATCTCCATCCCACAACGATCCTTTTCAAGGAATCATTGTGGGGTCAAGAAGATGTGGTTTTTATAAGTTTCAGGGTTCTTCCCAAGGCGCTCAGGATTTACCTTTCCCCAGGGGCAGAGGGAGATACAACAGGCGCCGCCCTTGTGGCAGAATGGGTCCAAAAAGCCAAGAGTCTCAGGATTCCTTCCCAGACAGACCCTTCCAGCAATCCCGAGGGGTTGCCCAACTGCTTGTCTCTGAAGGCAATCGGGGGGGACTATCTCTGCACACAACAGCCTGGGAGTCAATTATAAACAATCGCTGGGTTCTGCAGATCATATCCAGAGGTTACTCAATTGCCTTTCCCAATCACCCCATTTCTCCGAGGCACCTCCCAGCCATGCCACCTGGTCAACGGGAGGAGGCAGCCACAGAAATTGCCAGGCTGCTCGCAAAACAAGTCATCCAGCCCATCCCCGTAGACCAGTCCGGATCAGGCATTTATTCCAGGTTCTTTTTGTTGCCAAAGAAAATGGGGGACTTAAGACCCAGTCTAGATCTTTCAACCCTGAATCTGTCGGTTTGCAAAATGAAATTCTGGATGGCCACCCTTCAATCCATTCTACCCTTCCTGCAGATGAATGACTGGATGTGCTTTGTGGACCTCCAGGACAAGTACTACCATATCAAGATGGACAGACACTCTCAGAAGTTTCTTCGCTTCTGGCTTTTTAGTTCAGAGCACTCCCCTTTGTTCTCACCACTGCCCCCTAGGTGTTCACCAAAGTGGTGTCTCACCACTGCCCCCTAGGTGTTCACCAAAGTGGTGGCTCACCTGTGGCTGCAGGGTCTATGGGACTTTCCCTACCTGGACAATTGGCTTCTCTCCACTCCCTCCAGGCATCGGCTGACTCAGGCCAGAGATCATCTCCTTCAAATTGCTCAGTCCCTGGGGAGTACCATAAACCCCAGTTCAGGTACTGGATTTCATAGGTGCTTGGCTAGACACTACTCAGGGCACGGTGTTTCTACCTCTGGACAGACTGTTATCACTCCACCATCATGTGCTATACATTCTTCAAGCCCACTTTCCACTGGCAGGCTTAGTTCTTCGGGCATTTGGGTCCATGGCAGCCAAGATCAGTCTCACCCCAACCGTGAGCCTCTATATGAGGGTTCTGCAGTGGACCTTAGTGGTTCAATGGTCCTTGCTAAATCTTTCTTTGTCACATCATAATCAACTGTCTCATGTTTGCAGGGACTCCCTTATTTGGTGGCTCTAATCCCCAGACCCCCTTCAGGGTCGTCCATTTGTTCTTCTCTCTCCCGCGATCGTGGTGACCACGGACGCCTCCCTGCTCAGGTGGGGGTGCATTGCATGGGAAGGATGGTCCAAGGCATGTGGTCCTCTCTGGAGACCAGCCTGCATATCAATGTCCTGGAGATGAAGGCAGTGCTTTTGGCATTGCAAGGGTGTCCATGCCTTTCTTCCTCCTTGGACTATTGCGTTACAGATGGAAAATATGTCCGTAGTCTGGTACATCAACAAACAGGGGGGAACCAGACCTTATCACCTTTGCTGCTAGGCCATTAAATTGTGGGAGTGGGTGATCTCTGGTTGTTTTCTGGTGGCAATGCACATTCCAGTGAAGTCCAACATTCTGGTAGACAGGCTCAGCTGCTCTGTTCTGATGCCTTACAAGTGGTCTCTGAAACTGTCAGTAGTGGACAAGATCTTTCTAAAGTGCAGTCGGCCTTGCTGTGATCTCTTCACCTCTCCTTCCAAAGTGAAGTGCAGCGAGTATTTCGCTCAGATCTTCCCTCCAGGGAGAGTCCCCCAGAGATGCTCTAGTCCATGTTTGGCCCTCCAGTCTACTGAGTGCGTATTCTTCACGTCCTTTGATTCCCAAGTTCATCCAGAAAGCTCAACGGCTGGGGAGCTTAGTGATTTTCATTGCCCCTTTCTGGGGCCACGTTTGGTTCCCCACTCTGTGGTTTCATGTAGTCTATCCTCCTTGGACTCTAGATCCAGTTCTGGATCTGATCATGCACCCTTCATAGGTTCCTCACACGGCATTAGTCAGCTTGAAGCTCATGGCTTGGTTGCTCCAATCTCCATGATAGCAAGGACTCCCGGGCTGTCTTCTCCTGGTAAGAAGATCCTGGTTGTGGCTCACAAATCTTCTACCAGGAAGGTCTATTCAAGTAAATGGAAGCGTTTTTCGATTTGGGCTTCTCAACATTACCTGGATCCATTTACTGCACCAGTCCCTGCTATTTTGGATTTTTTTGGTGGACATTTTCAATCATGGCACTAGTTTCTCTATGGTTAAGGTCCAATTAGCAGCGATTTCAATTTCCACATAGGTGAACATTTGGCTTCCTTGGCTTCTTCTAGGCTCTGTAAGGCCTTTCTGAAAGGTACCTTTATTCTTAGGCCTCCAGTTAAGGACCCCACGTCCCCATAAGACCTTATCTTCATTCTGCAAGCCTTGGTTTCTTCTCCATTTGAACCAGCTGCCATGGTTGATTTGCAGTGTTTGTCATGGAAGATGCCCCTTTTGGTGGCAATTACCTCAGCCAAGAGAGTTTCTGAAATTCAAGCCTTATCTGTCAAGATTCCTTATCAAGTCTTTCATAAAAACAGAGTGTTCCTGCTGACCAATCCATCATTCCTGCCAAAGGTGGCTTCAGAATCCAATATTAACCAGGTCATTAATTTGCCCATTTTCTTTCCAAATTTTCAAAATAAAGGGGAGTACAAATTGCGCTTGCTAGATGTGCACAGGCAACTGCGTTTCTATCTCTATAGAAGAAAAACTTTCCGTAAGTCAGATCAGCTTTTTGGTCTCCTTTTCAAAAGCTTACTTGGGGAAGCCTATTTCCAAAGTTACAATTGCTTGATGGATTTTAGAGTGCATTTTTTTTGGCCTATCGAGCCAAAGGTTTGTCTCCCCCAGGATAGGCATTCCTCCAGATCAGTTTCTACTTCTGCGAATGTTTGGTCCAGGGTTTCTCTCAATTATATCTGTTTTGCCTGGGCATCGTCGCACACTTTTATTTCTCATTATAAATTGGATCTTCTTTCCAGGAGCAGGGCATCTTTTGGTTCAGCCATGCTCCAGAATATCCTTCCATGAGGACCTCTCATGATTTACCTGGGGACTCTGTCCCTCAGGTTGAAGATTAAAAGAAAACAACAACTTTAGATAAATAAGTTATGTACTTCCCATAAAATTCCATTTGTCTTCATCTCTCCCTCCCTCCATCCCCCTGCCTTGTGTGGGCTGCATAGTGGACCAGATGAAAAAGACATAACCCCTTTGTCCTGGCTAGCTCTCCTTTTGGTAGGCCTTTAAATGGTTCTGGAAAGTTTTATATGCATGTTGTCTATGTTAGGATGGTGCTGTTCTGCAACAAACTCGATCTGAAGGGAGGAGAGAGAGGGGCGTTATGGGTAGGGGAGGAGCTTGGACTTTGGATCCAATGCTGGATTATGCGGCCGAGTAGAATCCGTGCCAGATCCAAGTCCCTCAGGCTGAAGACAAGTGAAAAGCAGCAACTCGGATGGAACGTTATGGTAAGTACATGACTTATTTTTTCATGTCATTAAATTATTTAGTAAAATGAACTGCAATAAAACTGGCACACTGATTGATGGTAACATGATCAAAGTTTATTGTCGGTGGTAACAGTACTCTGATTTTAACTGTTACTGTATTATCAGATGGTAACACTAATGACTAGTTGGAGGTTATCATGCACCTTGATCAGTAGCACTGAGTATTTCAACTGCACTTACACACAAAACAACTGAATTTGCAGAGCAGCATTCAGAATACCCTCTACCTGGTACTGTTCTGCACACAGAACAAGCACCAGCTCCTTGTGAAGGAACATGATGCTTTTACATGCTTAAGGCAAAAAGTGGTGGTCAGAAGTCCTGAGCAGGGAACCTGAAGTTTTAGATTGGTTGAATTTTTTCTTGTTTACATTTATTGCAGCCAAGTAGCACCAAGTGTGAGGGGAAGCACATGACAGAAGAATGCTAAAGAAGCTGAAAAGTAAATGTGACAGAATAATGCCAAAGAAGCTGAAAAGTAAATATACAAAACAGTAGTGTGGCCACTGCTTTGAAGTAACAAAGAAACCTGAGTAATGAAGGCAGAGCAGGTAAGGATGAAGTCATAGAGATGAAGTGCTTGAGGTGAGTGGCAGGATGCCACTGTAAGACAGAATGCAACATTAATATATCAGAGTAGAAGTCAAAGTAGCCGAGGTCATGGATTACTATGGTTCATTCATGTCCAGGAAGGCAGAAGACAATTTGGTAAAGAAGACAAGAGCAGGCAAGGATGTCCACCTGAGAGATGGAAAGATTTCATGTGGCAGTTAAGCATAATTGTCAACTGAAAATAGTAGAGTGGCTCAGAAAAACAACTGATATGACACCCTTACCAATGTAAAATGGGAATATATGATTGATGATGACTATGGATAGCTAAAAATACTTTTCTGTTTGAGAAATACTGAAATAGGGCAGGGCAAGTACTATCTACTGCCATAGTCATGTAATGTTTGCATCTGACAACCCCAAAACCTAACTTTCTGTCAGAATCCTTACTCTGTCGCACACTATAACTAGCCTATCTTCTCCTTCCCTCATTCAAACCAATTCCTTCTGCTGTCACTTTAGCCTTTGCTATCCCTACCTTAGCCTTCTGTCTCCCTATCTCACCCTTTATGCTACATTATTCTCTCTGCTAATAATCTTACTTTCATATTTAATCTTTTCTATTCTTGCAGCCACCAGAGTCGTAAATAATTCTCCACTGTTGTTATCAAAAGATTCAGTGTTATTATCACATTATTCTATGTAGTTATTCTTTATTTTTATGTGCTACTACTGTTATATACACTGCATTTATTGTGTAACATTTTATTTGTATGTAATTAAATGTGGAGCTTTTCTTCCCGGGCCTCCACTGAAAATGTGCTCTTCTCAGGACCAGTGGGCTTTCCCTGTAAACAAATGCAATAAATAAATGTTGTCTGCTTAAGTTATGTCAGTGGTAAATTATAAGATGGAGCAAGTCCATTTTTTTCCTTTTTGTTGCTTATTAATTTTGGGGCAGTAGTGGTATGGAGAGCTGAAGTAGAGAGAGTACTCAGTTAATCTGGAGAAATGGTCATAAAGTAGTTAAAGCTATTTATCACCAGTCAACCAGTTATACATTATTTATTCCCATGCCAAGTCAGTTATGAAATTGCTGACTGGGGTAAGTGACTGGTAAGATTTCTGTTTGCTTTCCTTTGCTTTTTTTTCTTGTTTTACAGTCACTGTATTTGAAATTCTTAAGCCTAAGTTTTGGCTTATTTGTGTAACTTACCCCAGAGTTGAATATTCTTTGTACCATGCATCTGAGAGAGAGAGAGAGAAAGAGAGAGAGAGCATGTGTGTAACACTAAGGGCCAGATTCAATGAAGCCTACACTAAGTGTACACAATATGTATTCAAGAACATTCTTATTACATGTTTTGTGCTTTCTAGTCACTCATAAAGATTACACTAAGTGTACATGTAGTCTACACTTTGTGGTAACCTTTATGTATCCCTGTCAATATTTAAAGCTGCAAGAATATCAGTAGGAAAACTAAAATTAGGAGGAAGAAGGTGTAAGTTATGTCTGTGTTGTCTATTCACTCAGAATGGTGTACACTTAGGCGTTATTGAATCCTAGGGTAAGTTTTTTCTGTCAGTCTGTAGTTTCCTGCAGATCAACATAATGCGTAGTCTAGTTCATGAATTTGACCAAAGTATTATTTAAAGGGATGCTTTCTGACTAAAATCTTACTGCTGTTGAAGAATTCTCCATATATTTGTATAATGAAGGGGGAAATGTCTGAAAGTTCATAATGTTGGGAGGGTTCCATTTGATAATTATATCACTTATCTTCAGAATAATAGTATTGTTTAAGCCTGGAGTTAAATGGACAATATTTTACAAAATGTAGTTTAATAAACAATCTTCCTGTATTGTTATTTGGTTGTAGTGAACATATACACATGCATACTCATACAGCTGAGCTTGTAGTTCATAGATCAGTGTCAAGTAATAAATTTAGTAGAAAATATTTAAGTATTTCTTCACTTTAATTTTTAGCAACATAGTGTAGGTACTACTGCCCAGACAATCTCCATTGGTCTCCATTCTGAACATATTCTGTGAATCCCAGACATTGTGATTATTTGTCTTCTAGATAAGGCATGTGTTACACAGCTGTTGTATAGATTTACATCCATTCTGAAGATACAAGCAGGCTAATTATTAAAATGGGAAAGCCCTGTGTAAACAGTCTTTAATTTACTCTGTACTCTGCAAACTTTCCTCTTTATTTGGAAATTAGTAACTTTTGTCTCTGTATCACAAAACTATAAACCCGTTTCAACATCTAACTTCAGGACTATTTTACTATGTCCATATATTGTTGTTACTGGAAAGAGATATTTGCAAACAGGCTGCTAGTTATCTTTAGAAATATAATATTTTTTATACATATCAACAGGGTTTCAAAAGAGGGAATGGCACCCTTAATGCAATTCATACTTTCACAGCTTTCTCATTTTTGCTGAAAACGGATGTCTCATTGGTGAAGTCTTATTGATTTGAATAAAACATTTGATTTGGTTACCCACTTTTCCCTCCTAATAACCCTTTCACATTCCAGTGTTGGTTCATCCAGTTCTGAAGAGGATCCTTTAGATAACTGGAACAAAAACATCAAACTTTTTTTTTTAATAAATGCTTCCCTAAGAGTTACAAAGTGTTTTGTTTTGTTTTTAGTTTTATATTTTACACCATTTTGTTTATTGGTTTATCCACTTTATTTATTTACTGTTTGTTGATCATGTAGGTGGATTGTACATTTTGAAATCAGTTTAACAGATTATTTCAGATTAGGGTATGAAATTCTCTATTTCTTCATATACTGATCCCTGCTGCAGTAGCCTGTGCTATATGGGTTATATCCTGCGTAGGATGTAACAGCTGGCCAGCTTCCAAAGTTTAAGGGTACCTTTCACGCACCCAAATGTCAAGCTGAGCAGACTAAAAAGACAGGTTTGGGCTCTAAGCCCTTCAGAGCTTTCATTGGGCAAAGAGAGTGCTCATCTTCTGGCTTTAGAGGCTCAACATTTGGCTTGTACTGTTCCATTGCTGGGCAGATAAGTTTCCCTTGGGGAAAAAAATTCCACACATGAAAATAATGTTTTAACTTGCTTTACTGTGTGGGAAAGTACATTTTAAGTTAGGATTATTTGTTTTTAGTGAGTGTCACCTGACTTTACTGTACTTTTAAATGGGGGAGAACTTTTCTGTTTGACACTTTAAAAATTGATTTAAACATTCTAAAACCACTTTTTTCCCCATGGAGTAACTGTGTTTACATTACTTTTTGGGGCTTGAAAGAGTGCTTTTTACTGAGTTTGTATTGGGACAAGTGACTTTATACCACTAAAATTTTACTGGCTTGTGCTGCTTAGTTTCCGTGGGAAAGAAGCACCGTTTTGAGCTTGACCATGCAACAAACTACTGGTCCCATGGTCAGTCCTTCTTCCAACCGCAAAAATAAGAATAAAAACTTAAAGGAGAACCTCACCAACAGACTGAAAAACATGTTTATTTCATCAAGTCTAGATGTTTCCTACATTTTAACACTACTTTTGACTCTATATACTTTTTTTTGTATTTTAAATGTAATTCCAGATTCTGCCCACTTGTGGTCCAGCATTTTGATTTTTTTAAGTCTACCTCCAGGTATCCCACAACGCAGTTTTTGGATTTAAAATATTACATCATAGCCCCTAAGTTCCTGTCAATGCATTAACTTTACATTTGCTTTTACATATACCCTGCTTTGTTTTAGTTGGTCAGTTTTAATTACCATTTCTTGCTTTTCAATGACTGCTTAAAAGACAAACAGGGATATTCACACAGAACAGTATTCTCAGCACAAGAACTTTGTCTCTTGCTGTGATCTATCAGTCATAGCAGCAAGCAGCTCAAATTCACCACTTTGACAGGTACGAAGGGGGTCTGTGTGTAGGGGGAGGGGTGATGAGTTTAAGGACTACACCTCAAGCATAACAAAAGAATGAAAATTGGCCACTTTAGAAAGAAAAAGAAGGAGTGGGCACTGAGAATACTGTTATGTGTGATTATCCCTGTTTGTCTATTAAGTAGTCATTGAAAAGCAAGAAATGGTAATTAAACCTGACTGACTAAAAGAAAGCAGGATATACTTAAAAACACATGTAAAGTCAATGCATTAATAGGATCTTAGGGGCTATGATGTAATATTTTAAAGCCAAACACTGCAATGTGGGACACATAGAGGTACACTAAAAAATCAAAAAGCCAGACCCCCATGTGGGCAGACTCTGGAATTACATTTAAAAATATAACAAAAAAAGTATATAGAGTCCAAAAATTATGTTAAAATGTAGGAAACATCAAAGCATGATGAAATAAACATATATTTTTTTCATTTTCTGGGTGCAGTTGTCCTTTAACTAAACAGTCTTTGCCCCCACGACAAGCTTGCAGTTTGCTTCAGCTGCAGGTGGGTCACTCTGCTGTGGTCAAATCTAGTTCCTCAGACCACTCATCTTTTTTCCCAGGTCCCTCTGGCATTGCCCATACAGACATTATGGACCTGGGGGTTAGCCATGTCATCTGTGGATGTTGAGGTCTGGTCAGTTGGCAAGGGAGAGTCACTCTTGTCAGTCTTAAGAGAAGGGGCAGGAAGCTGCCCCTGCTTAGCCAGAATGTTGTGACCTTCCCTGGGGAAGCTGCTGCTAGCATTAATAAACCTATTTTCCCCAACTTTCCTGTCAGTAAGAAACAGAAAATTAAACACACACCAGCACCAAGCAGGAGTAGTTTATTTGACTGGCTAAGGGTCTTGTACAGGCTATTGAACCATCTTATATGGTAGTTTATGTAAAAGAAAAACATAATTCCTCTTATCCTGAGATTCAAGAAATTTAATCTGTAGTGGAATGGGATGGTATAGATGCAGTTTTTTCTTCCCCAGATTTCTGACTGAGACTCAAAGGAGAGCAAGGTATCTGAATCTCCTTGTGAGGAATTATGTTTCACTAAGACCATTTCCAAAATGTGGCGGTGTTTTCATTTGGAGAACAATGAGGTTTCTCAATACCGCAAAAAATACTATCAGCTGTTACAATTGGAACTTCCAGAATCTTCTTCCACCCCTCGATGCTGTCAGCAATGGAGTTTGTTTGTCACAGCCTGTGATTTCTAGATAAACTGCCTGATGTGTATAAGAAAGAAGACAGAATATATATGACAAGCATATTGATGTTGTTCATATTTCACTGTTGCAGTCATTACATTTGGGTAATCTGCTGGCAGGTTGCCCTCAGTTGGCCTGAATAACAAAGTCTTGGGTCCTGCGTCAGTTGCTGTCGCCTCTTCCATGACATCAGGTCATCAGGGGTATAAAACATGCAGATGACGCCATTTTATTCAGTCTTTCTTGTTGCGCGGTGCCTGTAGCAGAAGCAGTTCACAAGTGCCGGTCAGCCGACTCCTGAAATTTTCGCATTCGAGTTTCAGAACCAAAGTCTTCAAACTAAAGCTAAGTACCCTGTTGGGGAAACTTTTTCTTGCTCCTTACCGATGTCAGTAAAAGTTAATAATTGCATTACTTGTGGGAAGCAAATACCTCATAAGGATTTTCATTTGTACTGTATTCCTTGCCTAGGCCCAGATCATAACGTGCCTTGCTGTCGGTTTTGTGCTAGATTTAACCAACGCACTATTAAGTGTCAATATAGTTTTGCTTCTAAATATTTTGGATCAAGATTTAACTATCCTGAAATGCCATCGGTTAGCAATCCGACTATCGGAGTTCACAAAAAACGCAAAGAAAAAGACAGAGACAGACTGTCGAGGTCCAAAACCAATGACAAAGCTTCTCCTAAGCCAGTTGCTGGTTCGCCGGTACTCAGTGAGGCACTTTTGCAGCCCCTGATATCTGCTACTTTTGAGTCGCAGGCCTCAGAGTCCAGTATGCTGCGAGATGCTCAGATTATTGAACCCGTGGATGTCTCTCCCTTGGATGAGTCTGGAGCTGCTAAGCAGGCACCAGCTTCTGACTGTGTTTTCAGACCTCAACATTTTTATATAAAACCTATGCCAGCTGCAAAAACAAGGTCAAAAACATCTTCTATGTCTAAAAAACTGACGCATGAGCCACGTGCTCAGGCCCCTATGCCTAAAAAACAGATGATCAAAATGGCTGAGGACTTAATTACCTTGGTCAGGGGTTCCCAACTCACCCCCCCCCCACTAAGAGGCCTAGGCAAGGCACTGATTATGAATCTTCAGATCAGGTTTCCATTTCTTCTGATTCCTCTTCTGATCAGGAATTTTCTATTCCATCCTATGAGGATTCTGATGCAAAGGAATCCATCCCATCTGCATCTCCTCCTGAGGATTACTCTTTTGGAGAAACTTTGCATACTTTAAGGGAACATTTTCACTGGGAGAGTCAGGACTTTTCTGAATCAAAAAAGAGGCTTAGGGATTTCCTTCTTCTTCCTCAGCATAGGCCTTTGGCTCTACCCCCTGTACTAGACATTGTGGATGATGTGTTTTCAGAATCAAGCATGGCTCCTGATTCCCTACCTCCGGCTCCTAGTAAGCCAGACAGATATTATAGGGTTCCTGACTCCCACAAATTTCTATTCAAAAATCCTGCTGCTGATCCAGAGACTATTTCTCAGGGTTCCAAGGGTGTAAAGGCCTCTACAGCCAAAAATCTTACCCCCTCTGATAGAGATTCCAGGGCCCTGGATAAATGGGGAAAGAAGGTTTATACGTTTGCTACCTTGGCAATCAGAGCCTTAAACTGCCAGTTTCATATGCTTAAGTATCAATAGCATGTTATGGGCTTACTGAAACAGAAAATTATGTTGATTTCTGATTGTGTGGAAAATAAAGAGTTACAGGAATTATTGCATTCAGCAGAACAAGTTGGAAAGCATACTTTGCAATGTGGTTTTGTTTCCTTGGAGGCCTCTTGCAGGGTCGCAGTTACTGGATCTGTGATTAGAAGGCATGCCTGACTCAAGGAGCAAAATCTGCCTGATCATGCTAAAGTTAAATTGTTGGATGCTCCCTTGCAGCATGATACTCTGTTTGGTAATAAGGCAGAATAGGTTTTTAAAAAAATGGAAGATAAAGCTAAATCTATGCAAACTGTAAAAGATTTCTTGCAAGTGCAGCCACCCAGGTTTAGTAGGCACTGGCCTACTAAAAATTGGTCCTTTCCTGTGTTCAACAGAACCACTCAAGGCAAATCCAGGCACTCAAAAGGCTCCAGATACCAATCACAGGGTTCTTACAGGTCAAAGCAATGGGGTGCCTCCACTTCCAAATCTGGAGGAAACAAAGCACAACCCTATAGTAAGCAGTCTCAATGACTTTCCTGTACCATCACCAAGCACTTACCTTTTAGCGGCCCCCTTGGGGGGAAAACTAGCACTTCATGCTCAAAATTGGCAGTTAATTACCCAGGACAAGTGGGTATTGAACATAGTATCCCAGGGGTACAGATTTCATTTCCATACTTTGTCAGTTCCAAACGGATGGCCAGATATGCCACAAAATCAGTGGGCAGAGGCTCAGAAACAAGTTATGTCCCCTCATGGATATGGGAGTTATTCAGCCAGTACCAGAAAAGGAAAAAGGACAAGGTTTTTATTCAAGGTTTTTCCTGGTACCCAGAAAAGACAATTCTTGGCATCCAATCCTGGACTTATTGATTTTGAACACGTACCTGGACATTCCAAAATTCAAAATGCTAACTTTACAACAGCTACTGCCTATGTTGGGCAGGAACACTTGGTTAGTGACTCTAGATTTAAAAGAGGCATACCTGCATATCCCAATAAGGGAATCATGCGGAAGATACCTCCACTTCAAGGCAGGTTTTTTGCATTACCAATTCTCTGCACTGCCCTTTGGCTTATCTACTGCACCCAGGGTCTTTACAAAGTGCCTGGAACCAGTAATTGCATTCTGCAGACAAAGAAGCATACAAATTTATCCTTATCTGGACGACTGTCTCATTCAAGCAGAGGACAAGGACACTCTTCTTCAACATCTGGAATTTGAAAAAGGCTTCTAACATGCCTAGGGTACACAATAAACAAAATGAAATCCCAACTGGTACCCTCTCAAATAATTACATTCCTAGATGCATGCTTGAATACAACTGCCCAGATGACTTACCTTACGCCAGACAAACAAATGTCAACAAAAACCCAGTTATCTGCAAGACAATTTCTGCAGGCTTTGGGGTTCATGGCATCCTGCATTCTACTAATTCCATTTGCGAGACTGCATATGAGGAAACTTCAATGGTACCTAAAAAGTTTATGGAGCCAACATTGTCATAGTCTGGAAACAATGATTCCTCTCATTCCCTACCTACAACAGGAGTTTCTTTGGTGGGCAGAGACATGTCACCAAAACAAGGGACTGTCTTTCACTCTACCCCCTGCCACCCAAACCCTAACTACAGATGCATCAGACTATGCTTGGGGGGCCCACCTGGTGGGGATATGCATTCAGGGCAAATGGAGCCCAAAACAAATGCATCTGCATATCAACCAGAAAGAGATGCTAGCTGTTCAGAATGCTCTGACAGCCTTCAAGGACTTACTTCATCCAGGACAACTGCTGATAAAGACTGTCAACACCATGGTTATGTGGTACATAAACAGGCAGGGGGGTACACATTCCTACCTCCTTTGTAGACTAGCCATGACATCGTGGAACACGGCTTTGACTTACCAAATACATCTTCAAGCTCAGTTCCTGCCAGGAAAACAAAATACTCTGGCAGACGACCTAAGCAGAAATCTTATGGACCCACATGAATGGAAACTGGATCCACAAATCTTCAGCATGTTAGCACGGAAATGGGGGAGCCCAGACATAGATCTATTTGCCTCTCCCAAAAATTATCAGCTGGACAAATTCTGCAGAAGAATTCATCAGAAAAAAGCTTGGAAAGTGGATGCTCTATCCTTCAGTTGGAAAAACCCATCAGTCTATGGCTTTCCCCCTTTGCCTCTTCTCTCCAAGGTCTTACTAAATGTCACACAGGAAAAAACAAAAATGATCCTAGTTGCTCTGGACTGGCCTCGGCAACACTGGTACCGACTTCTAAGGAACTTTCCCCTTGGTACTTGCCTCAAATACCTCATCTACTGTCTCAGCAGAACAATCAAATTCTGCACACTCAGCTCCAAACTCTGAACCTTGCGGCATGGCGGATCATTTAATTATTCAAACAACACCTCTCAGTAAATCTGTGATGGATGTCAATTTGGAAGCCAGAAGGCCTAGCACTAGAAGATATTATGCTGATAAATGGAAGAGATTCTGTGCTTGGAACCAAGCACAAGGAACAGACACAGCAAAGCCCAATATTCCTCAGATATTACAATATTTGACTGAGATGCTTGACAAGAGCCTATCTTTTTCTTCAATAAAAATCCATGCCTCTGCCATCTCGGCTCATTACAACACAGAGTCACCCCTCTTTTCTCATCCTCTGCTTAAACAGTATCTTAGAGGGGCCAAAAATTTAAGGCCCCCCAGAAGATCTCCAACTCCTGAATTTCATACTGGAAAAACTCACCCTGCCATCTTTTGAACCAGCAGCTACTGCAGATATAAAATTTCTATCTTGGAAAACAGCTTTTCTCTTGGCAGTCACTTCAGCAAGAAGGGTTTCAGAAGTACAGACCCTCATGGCAGTGGAACCTTTTATTATATTTTACCCGGACAGGGTGTCCCTCAGGACCAATCCATCTTTTATTCCTAAGGTGGTATCCAGTGTGGCTCTTAACCAGACCATTCATCTGCCAACATTTTACCCAAATCCAAAGAACAAGGGGGAGATGATTCTGCATTCCTTGGATGTACACAGACAACTAAGATTCTACTTAAACAGGACCAAACCTTTAAGAAAATCTGAGCAGCTTCTGGTAGCATTTGCTGCAGGATCAGAGGGGAAGGCTATATCAAAGCAGAGTATTTCTAAGTGGATAAGCTACTACATTCATTTCTGCTATTTGCATCATGGTAAACCTGTACCCAAGGGGATCAGATCACATTCCACCAGGGCTACCTCTACTTCAGCAGCTTTTCTCAGAGGAGCTCCAAAAAAAGACATACTGGAAGCTGCTGCTTGGAGCTCTGTTCATGCCTTCACAAAGCATTATCATTTACCTCTCTTTTCCAAATCCAGGGCAGGCTTTGCCACTGCAGTCCTGCAGGGCCTTATAGCTGCTCCTAATGCTGTTTAGTTCCATCCTCCCATCCATAGCTTTGGGATTCTACCCAAATGTAATGACTGCAACAGTGAAACATGAAGAACATAGTACAGTTGTGTACACTTACCATAAATGTAGATATTCGAGTGTTTTCACTGTTGCAGTCCGGGTTACCCACCTACCATCCCCCTTTCTATACCTTTCCTTTCCTTCACTATTCTCAAAAGCCTTTGTGGTGTATTTGCTTTTAGTTGAAGGTAAAGTTTATGTTTCTAAAAGTGCATCCATATATATATATATATATATATATATATATATATATACATTTACTGTTTATTTATATTTATATTTTTGCTCCCCATTTGGGGGGCACCTGACATCTGGGGCAAGAAAAACTGAGTAAAATGACATTGGCTGCTTGTTTTATACCACTGACGACCTGATGTCATGGAAGAGGCAACAGCAACTGACGCAGGACCCAAGACTTTGTTATTCAGGCCGACTGAGGGCAATCTGCCAGCAGATTACCCAAATGTAATGACTGCAACAGTGAATACTCTCGAACATCTACATTTATGTTAAGTGTACACAACTGTACTTTATTTATAATCCTTCTCATTCTGACAAGTGTGGAAATAAAAAAACATCTGATAAGTTTGGGAAAAAGTATATGCTTCTGCAACTTTATTGTTTAGAATTTTGAATTGTCAGGATCATAGGTTAAAGTTTATTCTGACTAGTTGTGAACGTATGAGGAACATGTTATCTGCAGTTCCCTCCAGTGAGAAAAATATGCTTTGTGTGGTTTAGTTTCTTCAATTTCTCAGGTCACTATTCATTGTTTAGCTTTTTTAGAACTTTATAGAAACTGCATTCAGTGCTGTGTTGAGGAGAGCTGTGGCCATTGCTGCTGTATTGAGGAGACTTGTCTGGCTGCAATATCATAACCTCCCACAGACTGTAAGAAAATGAGATATTAAATTCACATTTGGAAAAGGATTTAGTTTTTGGATCATCTGCTGCAGATATCATCAAAAAATATGATGAGCTGTGTAAGCTGATACAGGGAATCTGTCATATTTTTCATCCCTCCTTCTCTAAGTTTTCCAAGGGATTTTTTGCTCTGTTGTCCAATTTTGTCAAGAAAGAAAACAGTCTCAGCCAAGTGCTGGTAATAGGATGCTTAAAAAAAATGGCACGGAGGTTCCGAAAAGAAAATAGGAAAGTGCCACAGTCAAGTATATCAGAATAACTATGTAAGGGACCTTGTCCTCCCCTCCCATTCTGGCAGTCTTTTTATCCCTTCCAGAAAATCTGAATCCCCATTTCTCTCTTTTGTCAACAAATTGTTTCAGACAAATGGGTTGTGAGACTTATAAAGTAGGGCTACAAATGGCAGGTGAAAGACACCCCCTCCGTTCAACGGAATTATTCCACAACTAGCAGACCAAACTCCTCTGTTCCCTCTTGTTCTATAGCACATGCTTTCTCAGAGGGTAATAGAATGACTTCCTCATTCCCAGCTGAGCAGAGGGTTTTTATTCAAGAATGTTTCTGGTGCCAAAAAAAGGAAATACCTGGAGACTAGTTTTGGACCTTTTATTTCCTAAACCAGTATGTGATAGTGCCCAATGCTTTCACTTCACAACCTGTTTACCCCTTCTTCCTCATTTTAGTTTTTTGGTAACCTTGGATTTAAAAGATGCTAATCATCACATTCCTATCCATCCAGACTTAGGATGTTTCTTAAGGTTTTATCTGTCTGGATCTCATTATCAGTTCTCTGCCTTACTGTTTGTTTACAAAGGGTCTAGCTTCAGTTATAACCCATTGCAGGCTACAGGGTATCTGCATTTTTCCATATTTAGACTTGCTTGTCATTATAGAGTCTTTTTCAAATGTTCAAGATTCTCTCACTTGGGTGAGTGATCTCCTATGCAGGTTGGGATTCCAAGAGAACATTCAAAAGTCTTTTTTGACTCCATCATACAGGGTTGTGTTCTTGGGTTGTCTGCTAGACACCTTAGTGCAAAGAACTTTTCTTCCACAGCAAGAAAAATATATATTTAAATCTATTCCAGGAGTTTTAAACTCAGACTTTGGTCACTGTGAGGGATTACCTTCAGATTCTGTTTTTCATGGCATATATGATTCTCATACCACTGGCAAGATGGCATATGAGAAAGATACAATGGTATATGAAGTCTCTTTGGTCCCAGCACCAACACCCATTATTATTTCAGACTCCAGGTCTGGGATTTGTGAGAAGAGAAATCACTTGGTGGAGATGTCAAATATCCTTAAATCCTTGTCCCCTCTTCTCTCCTCCTGCTCCAAAGCAGTCACCACAGCCACCTCGGACTTTGCTTGGGGAGCAGTTTCAAAAGTGCTAAAAGTGTGATGTATTTGGGGCAATAAAGACAGACACAAAGAGATAAGTATAAAAGAGATGCTTGCCCTTATCAAAGCTCTCAACTCTCTGCATCACGTCTTGTCTAGAAAAACTTCAAGTTGTTACTGACAATAGTACAGTGATGCCATACATAAACAAGAAAGGGGGAGCCAGGTCTTACCCCTTTAGCAGAATAACCATGCTAGCAAGGAATATAGCTTTACAGCAGAATCTCACTACAGGCTACCCATTTTCCATCAGAGCAAAACTGGATGGCAGACAAGCTGATCAGGACAAAGGTAGACTCTCACAAATAGAAACTAGATTAAGCGGTCTTTCAAGATTTGATTTGTCTGTGGACATATCATAAAGTAGACCTTTTCCCTCCCCTCTGAACAATCAGCTGGCAAAATTCTGCTCTAGGACTTCATGCAAGAAGGTGTGTAAGACAGACGCCTTTGCTTTTTCTTGGGCAGGAATGTTCCTGTATGCCTTTCCACTGATATTAAGGGTACTTCTGAAGATTCAGAAGGAATAACCCAAGATCATTGTGATGACTTCTTCTGGCCTAGGCAACAGTGGTTCTCCCTTCTTTTGGAGTTTTCAATCCTGACCCAACATCTTCATCTAACTGCCTGGATGGTAGGATCTAAATACCTTTTAATCACCTGTTAATTGAGGATATGCAGCTGGTACTAACAGGGACAAGAAAGCCTTCTTCTAGAAAATTATTTATTTATTGATTGATTAAATTTTGTTTACCAGGAAAGTCGGACTGAGCAAGTTTTCAGCACAGGCCCGGGGAAAAAAGCTCCAAGGTAACAATTTAAACAATCAATACCTGCACTAGCAATTTTTATAATGCAGTTTAAGTGAATACATAGCATAGTAGTTAGTATAATAAACGTTCTATTGATGTTCACAAATATTAATATACAAGCATTGTATTGAGAATTTACAGAGAGATGAGTGGTGTATAAGATACGTAGGAGTAATTTAAGAAATACATTAGAGTTTAAGTGTTACTAGAGAAGAAGCAATGTAGTGTTAATTTTGTTGTGCTAATTAGAAGTAGAAATAGTAGCATAAGTACTACAGTAATGTGAAGTATTAGATGGGGATAAGCAGGTATATTAGCAAATGGAAAAGTTTCCTAGTTGGTGCCAATAACATAACCAGCACCGATTCAGGGCTAGTGTTTTTCTGATTTTACAAAATTTATGTGAGTTACTTTCTTACAGCCTCACTTACTTCTCTGTCAAGGTTCATTTGTCGGACAATTCAACATATCTGTCTTGGATTCCCCACCTTCAAGGCATTCTTATATCAAAAGGTTTTTGAAAGAGGTATTGCATAAGGGACCTCCAAGAAAACTGAGGACTCCCCCATGAAATCTTAATTTCTATTTTAGAAAAGCTAACACTTGGTCCATTTGAACCATCTCATCTGGTTGACTTGAGATACTCAACATGGAGCACAGTTTTACCAGTTGCTCTGACCTCTACAAGAATAATATCTGAGTTGCAAGCTCTTATGGTGAGACAAATCTATCTCATTTTCCACAGAGACAGGGCTTCATTGAGAACTAATCCTTCCTTTATGCCTAAAGTGGCATCTGAGTTTACTATGAGCCAAATTATCCATCTCCCTGGATTTTTGCCTGATCCCCAAAATGAGGGAAAATGGATACTTCATACATAAGATGTCCAGAGAGAACTCGGGTACTAACCTGACAGAACAAAATCTTTCAGAAACTTCAATCAGTTGTTCATTTCTTGTGAAGATATGAAGAAGGGACAACCTATGCTAAAGCAGACTATTTCCAAATTGTTGTCTCAGGCAATATTTATTTTTATTTATTTATTTATTTATTTTACATTTGTTGACCGGGCTAGTCTAACTGGATATATGTCCATTTTCAGTAGAGGCCCGGGGAGAAAAGCTCCAGGTGTAATACATAGTAAAAAATATAAAAAAGCAGTCTGTATAAAAATTAAGACAGTCAAATCCATAAACAGTTAAAGATGAATTCACAAAAATTAGTATGCATAAAAAGTTAAGACAGGTAAATCCTTAAACACATAAAAATAAATTGCCAAATTGAAAAATTTTTTTTTTTTTGTGATGGCCATAAGAACCATACTTTAGTGTAGCTTGAGAAAATAGAGAGGATAACTTGAGAAAGAGGTGGGGTAAATATAGGAGAGGTGTGAAAGATATAATGGGATGAGTAGAGGAATAGATCATTTTCATGGTGAAAGAAAAAAAAAATTACTATCATGGGGGGGGGGGCAGTAGCATTTAGCTAGAAGAGGGGATAGAAAAGTTCCTGTCATAAGTATGGTTGGTGAATTATGGTAAACATTTAATGTGTTTCTGGGTGGAAAAAGAGGAGAGGTAAAGAAAGATAGGAAACTGGAGTGAGAGCTAGTCTGGGTTGATACATGGGCAGAGCCATTTGTTATTAAGGTACAATTTAAGATTTTTCTTAAAGATAGGAAGGGAAGTAAGGGATGTGATATCAGTGGGTAATTTATTCCAATGTCTCCCAACTGAGATGGAGAATAGGCCATCAGCTGCTGAGTTATTAGGTATAGTTATGTTGATCAGAAGCTTGTTAGAGGAGCGTAGATGTTTCAGGTTATAATAATTTATTTTATTATTTTATTTTATTTTACAATAATGCTAGAGAGTATTGGAGTTTTAGTTGGTTGGTACAGGGTTTTGTGAGCTATTAGTAGTTGTTGTAGTTTGATCTGATTTGGAAGCTCTAGCCAGACAAGTTGTCTTAGATTAATGCAGTGGTGGGTTCTAAAGGGAGATCCAGTGGCAAATCCAGCAATGTTGCTGTAAGATATAACTAGTTTATTAAGGTTTTTTTTGGACAGGTTGGTATAAATCAGACTTGCATATAGTAAAGTAGAGATAAGATGTGTCTTGGCTAGGGTAATTCTAGTGGCTGGGGTAAGGTATGGTTTTATTCTATATAGGGTTCCTATTTTTTTGTTTACACTTTTTATAGTTGTGTTAATATGATTTTCAAAATTGAGTTTGTTATCTATTGTAATACCAAGTAGTTTTGTGGAGGTTTCAGGGGAAATACTAGTATTGTTGTTGGAAGTGATAGAGAAATGAAGGGGGATTTGGTTACTGAAGGGGGATTTGGTTACGTGTTGGGGAGAAAAGTAGAAGTTTTGTTTTCTTTGGGTTGAGTAGGAGACAGCGTTGGGAAAACCATTGTTCCACTGTGTTAAAGGCTTTTTGAGTAAGAGACTGAAGTTCAGCATGAGAGGTAGATGAACAGATAATAGTGGAGTCATCTGCATATTGAATACAGTTAGAAAAAGGGATGGCAGATTGAAGGTCATTGATAAAGATAGAAAAAAGAAGTGGACCTAAGATAGAGCCTTCAGGAACACCTAGGGAAATAGGAAGGTGGTCAGATAGTGAGTTTTTCCAGAGTACTGCTTGTTGACGGTTGTTGAGGTAAGATTGAAACCAAGTTAAGCTATTAGTATCAAGTGATAGAGAATTGAGAATGTGAAGGAGCATTTTGTGATTTACCATGTCAAAGGCTTTCGATAAGTCAATGAATAGTGCAGAAGAAAGACTGTTTAGGTTGCGGTTGGTGTTAATAGTGTTTGTGAAGGAGAGCAGAGCAGTGGTGGTACTGTGGGAAGGTCTGAAGCCATGTTGACAGTTAACAAGTAGGTTGTTTTGGAGAAGATGATGTAGGAGTTATTTATGGATACATTTTTCTAAGATTTTGGCTATAGGGGATAATAAAGCAATGGGACGATAGTTAGATAGATCAATAGAGTTTCCACCTTTGTGCAGTGGGATGATGTGGGATATTTTCCAGATATCAGGGACAGTTCCTTCTTTGATGGATCTATTTATCAAAATAGAGATGGGATAAGCAATAGCTTTGGCTCCTATTTGCATAAACTCAGGAGGGAGTTTGTCTTCAGAGGGTGAGGAGGGTTTAAGTTTTTGAAGTATTGAAGAAATATATAATGTGGGGATGGGAAGGAAGTGAAATACAGGTGGAGTATTAACAGAGGAGGAGTGTAAAACTGAGGTGTCAGGAGATAGGTGACTAGCCAGGTTTTGAATAGTATTTGTGAAGTAGGAGTTAAATGTATTGGCTATTTGTATAGGGTTATCAGGGTTGGAGTCATGTGGGTTGGGTATTATTGATTGGCCTGGGGATAATAGTTTATTGATGGTGGTCCAGAATTTTTTTGGTTCCTTATTGGATATTTGTTGTAGATGAAGGTAGTAGTTCTTTTTATCTGATAGTATGGCTTTTTTTTTTGTTCCTACATTCGCGAAAGGTTTGGTGGTCAGCATGTGTTTTGGAAGTACGCCATTTTGCCCAGTTTTTGTTTCTGGTTATGATAAGTTGCCTAGTATTGTAGCTTATCCAGGGGGTGGGTTTGGTTTTGATTCTAAGCTTGTGTAAGGGTGCAAGCTGATTAAGAATGGATAAGAAAGTGGAGTTGAAGTATTGTTCAGGATCATTGAGAGGAAGTGACTTTAGAGGAGTCCAGTTACAGTGATATAGTTGTGTGAGGAAGAGTTCTGAGTTAAAGTTTTTTTTTAAGCGTAGTGTACGAAAAACAGTAGGGAAGGTGATGTAGGTTTTTTTTCTTATGATATAGGTTAACAGGTGATCGCTTAGATCGTCTGGTAGGGTGCCTGCTGCGTAGGTTTGTTGGGGAGTATTGGTAAGTATCCAGTCCAAAATGGAGTCTTTATTGTTGCTTTTGTTAATTCTGGTTGGGCTTGAGATTAATTGAGAGAAGCCATGGAGATTGATATGTGAAGTGGAGTTTGACTGATTGCAGTGATTCCAATCAATATTTAGGTCACCAAGTATTATTGTTTCTTGTGGGACAGTAGTAGCTAGCCAGCTGAGAATGTTCTCAAGGGTGTCAATATTATTTCCTGGAGGGAGGTATGAACAAATAATATAGATGGCTTTATTTTTGTTTACTTGTAGTTTAGAGCATATCAGTTCCGTATTATTATTTAAGGGGAGGTTCAGGTTACAGGAGCTGATTTGAAGGTGAGTTTTGTAAAGAATAGCAACACCTCCTTCCTTTTTTGTTGTGCGATCAAGTCTAATTATGTTATATCCTGGTGGGGTAATTTCACTGTCTTTAATAGTAGGTTTTAGCCAAGTTTCAGATAGGCATAGGATGTCAAATTTGTTGATGTCAAGAAGTGCATGTAGTTGTGCAATTTTGTTGCAAATACTATGTATATTCAAATGAGCTATGGTGAGAGAGTTGGTAGCTCTGGTTGAAGGTATGGCTTTAGGGTTGTTAGTATTTTCAGTAGTTGAGGTCAGGAAGTGTTGTGGACCAGGGTTTGGATGAATATCTCCATCTAAGAGTGTGTTGTGGGGTATTTGATGTTTGGGTTTAAGGTTTAGGACAAAGTAGTAGGTAAGTTTTTTTGTTTTTGTGTTATAAGATCTTATATGAGTTAATCTGTGATATTTAGCTGGAGAGAATTTGGAAGAGTAGATGGGATTTTTGAATGTTACAGGAGATGGTGAGATAGACGATGATGTATGAAAGCAGGGGATTGAAGAGAAGGAGTGTAATGGTTTTTCATATGAGGCTAGGAAATAGGTTGTAACAAGAGTAGATGTGACAAATAGGAAGAATAGTGCTTGAGATGGATAGAATGTGATATTCATTGTAGTGAGGTGAAGTAACAGATGGAGTATAAAGAATGGTTGGTCAGATAGACTTTGAGAAGTGTTGTGGGTTGTAGAGAGGTAAAGGTGGAAGAAGGTCTAAGAATTGAAAGGTGTGGTAAGATGAAGGGGAGGAGGGTTGTAATCGGGTTATGTAATAGGTGACAATTGAGCAGGGGTGTGGTTGTTATGATATAAAAGTAGGACCACTGGGGGTGGGTGGGAATTGGGGGTAGGGTAGGGGAGCGGAGCGGGCTCAGACAATAGAGCAGAATGTGCAGGAAGACAATCAGCAAAGTGAGAGAAACACAGCAGGTAAGTCCAGTGGTAAAGAAAGGGAGGATAGAATGCAGAGGAAGGAAGGAAGAGATTCAGGGTAAAGGACTATAAGTTGCTGATAGCAGAGTGCCTGGGGTAAAGGAGAAAAGGTGGCAGATAGAGTAAGAAGAGACTGAGAAATGAGAGACTGGGATTAGTTTCAGGAGGCTTACAGGAGTGGGGTAGGAAATAACTGGGCAGAGGCTAGTAATATGGGAGGTTAGCAAAGCAAGGTAGGAGATTACCACACAGGGAAGAAAATAATACTTTACAGAGTAAATTAGCAGACCGCCACCCGGTGGCCACTCTTGGTATGGCAATAGTTATTGTCTTATTGGAGATGGGGACGAGGAAGTGAATATGATAGAGTAAGTAATGCAAGGGGTAAGACTGTGGAAGTACAGTAGAAAAAAAAGTGGGAGGGGGAGAGGCTGCTGGCTAGCCTGCCTATTTAGTACACCTAGACTAGAAAGGTAAGAACTTAAATTAAAAAAATGTAATGTACATATGGTTACATTGAGTCAGTATCGATACATACTTTCAATGCCTTTTATAGGACAAAATTTTCTGGGAGCTGTAGGAGTTTTCTTAGGTACTCTAATGTTCCAAGGCTTTCAGAAGGGTGCAAGCAGGTAAGTTGTTACTGGAGCACAGTGTTTCAATGCCTTTTATAGGACAAAATTTTCTGGGAGCTGTAGGAGTTTTCTTAGGTACTCTAGTGTTCCAAGGCTTCCAGAAGGGTGCAAGCAGGTAAGTTGTTACTGGAGCACAGTGTTTCAATGCCTTTTATAGGACAACATTTTCTGGGAGCTGTAGCAGTTTTCTTAGGTACTCTAGTGTTCCAAGGCTTCCAGAAGGTGCAAGCAGGTAAGTTGTTACTGGAGCAATAATCTGCCTGGACTGCCCCAAATTAAAAACATTATCTTTTATGCTAATGATATAGCATTTTTTATATGATTATCTATTACATGCTAATTTGTGCCCCTTCTAAATGATGCCAGATATATAATAATCATCAGTCATTCCTAAGCAGAAACAAAACAAACTCAATGATCTGATGTTGTCTAATTTTGGCTGATTCAGTGTTTGAGTTGTTGGATCTGATCATATCTGACCTTGACTCCTCCTTCTAAAGCTGTGGATCTGAATTTCTGACTCCCACTCTACCTACAATTCCTTCTTCACTAAGTTATCTCAGATCTTGCTTGCCACCTGAATAGTCTAGACTTTTCTGGGAGTTCTACTTTTCACAATAAGGGAAAGTGTTTTTTCTGTCAAAAATAATGACTGTTTTTGGCTTCTCCCTATCCTTTTTTTAGATTATTATCAGAGTTTTTTCTATAGAAGTGCTTTTTTTTCACTAGTTTAGCTTTTTCTCTATAGAAAGTTTTTCACAGTACTAACCTAGTAGTGTGGTTACAGTGTTAAAATATTTATTAGAGATAGGTTAGCTGTTAGGACTTGTTTTTTGTGTGACTGTTTTTTCAAGAATGTTATAGTATGTAACATTTGGTAAAATTTTCTAAATAGTTTTTTTGTAGCATAATTTCTTGATGTCAGGAAAACCAGAAGGATTTAAGAAGTGCTCAGCTTCTGGACACAAAATTCCATCTCAAGACCAGTACTCTCTCTCTGTGTATTTTATAGGTTCTGTGCACCTAGAGGCTACCTGTGATATCCGTGATATTTGTGGTTCTTTTGGATCCAGGACCATTCAAGACAAGTAAGAAAAGCTTATTGGGAAAGACTTGCTCTCCCCTCAGACAGGGTCTTCTTCTTGCTGTCAAACAATATCTTGTACACTTAGCCCAGCTTCAGCTTCACCAAGCAGTAGAGCAGGCAAAAGAAGGGAAAAGGAAAGGGAGAAGTCAAAGAAAAAAGAAGTAGAAAAGTCTAAGGAGAAAAGATTTGAAGAAAGAAGATCTGAGAAATCAAGAAAACGGTCCCTGAATCTTCAGGTCCAGCACCTAAAACTCCAAGGAAGTTGGATAGACCAGTTATTCAGATCCAATCTCCCTCTTCTCAAGCTAAGTTCTAACCAGAGTCAGTGACTCCTCTTCTCAATTTGCATAGTCTGCAGGAGAGATGATACTCCAGACCTTTTTCTTGGGATTGTCATTGAGGTCAGAAGCCTGGACGTTGACTGTACAATGAGGAATTTCTTAAGGACACAAATTCAACTGTGAGTTCTCCCAGCTCTGTCCCTATGGGGAGCTTGAGGTACAGGCCCATCTTCCCCTCCCCTTTTCTCTTTGGTACTGACCTGTTTTTTGGATATGGTCCCCCTGGGTCTGAACCCTTCTGGTGACAGTGTGTGGAACTTTAGTGGTGACAACATCCCTTACTCTGTCTACGCCAATTCTCTCAGATCAAGACAAGTCCCAAAGCTGAAATGTTGGTGGTGGGGATCCAGTGATGGAGTCGACTCTGAAGTTTTTGGAGCCATTTCTTCCTCTCAGGGCCTTTACATTTGATTGCTTGGGTTGAAGGTCCTCCTCAGAGCTGACCTTGATTGGTCTGTGGAAAGGCACACTGATGTCCCATTCACCAGGCTGAACAAGGAGAAAATTACAGTCAGCTGCCTGTCAGGTGCCAGGATCCACCACATAACGCATGCACTCAAGTCACTCCACAACAAGTACAAGTATGACTCTGTCATTGTCCACGTTGGAGTGAATGACTTGAGACATACCACCCTGGACTACATGAAAAGAGACATGTAAGAGCTCTCAAATAATGTGGCCCAGGCAGGTATGACCCTAGCTCTGAGTAGCATCCTGCTTTCGCCCAGAATGATATCACAATATAAGGATAAAATGATTGACTTCAACAATTGGCTAAGCTTCTGGTGTCATTCAAAGGGGATCCAGTATCTGTCTGCCTGGGATGGCATGATCGACAGACCACGATGCTTTGCCAGAGATGGTCTGCACCTGTTGCCCCTGAGATTCAGGTTACTGGCTAAGGCTCTTGCCACCCCTATAGTGCCTTTTTTAGGCAAAGTTCAAAGGACAAAACCACCACCGTAACAGGTACAAGCATGCAAAATCTGAAGGTAATGCTACTCAATGCTAGAAGTCTAAACCTCAAAATGCACTCTCTCGAGGCACTCGTAAAAATGAAGAACATCGATATCTGTGTAGTAACTGAGACCTGGTTCAAGGCTCCAAAGAGCACCCCTGCAATACCAGGCTACAACTCTTACCACACATTTCGGCCACCAAACCAGGACCAAAACACTAAAGGTGGAGGAGTGTCCATATTCACCAATGATATTCACACCACCAGGCTAGTTGCCCAACACAATGCGTCTGAAATTATCCAAGTGCAACTAACACTAGGTAAGACTGCAATCCAAATTGTGGCTTGCTACAGATCCCCCACCATGCCCCAAGATTCTCACTACACCTTTCTAAACATACTGGAAAATATTAAGATACAACTAAACACGCTAATACTGAGTGATTTCAACTACCCTGCCATTAACTGGGAAAACTACTCGTGTACCAACACCTTTGCCCAATGGTTTTTGTAATTCATAAATTCCAACACCCTGGATCAACTAATCCATAGTCCCACCTGGGGGTCCAGTATCCTTAACCTGGTCATTACCAACATGGGAATTTGATGCTCCACACCTATGGTCACCCCCTCGTTGGTCAGGTCTGACCATAAGTTAATCACCCTTAACATCCACATCCCACCCCCACCCACCAGTAAGGAAACCTCCATAAAAGACTTCTCCAAAGCCAACGGTCATGCCACTCAAGTCAGAAGTGACAAACTTCATGACACCCATGCAGACAGGAACTGAAAGTTCGACTGCTGAATCCTACACTAAGGCACTGTATGACAACATCCACTCATGCATGAATCGTGCCATCCCAAATAGAACCAAGATGCTCTCCTCCAAAAAAAGGAAGCCAATCTGGTGGTTCCCTGCCATAAACCAACTTTACAACAAAAGGAAGAAACTGTTGCAGAAGCGAGGAAAATCCCAGAATGCAAAAAACTCCCTTACCAGCCTTAGTAAGAAGCTGAGATCCCTCATAAAATCCTCCAAAGCTAGTTACGAAAATAAAATTGCCAAAGATTCCAAAGACAACCACAAGGCATTCTATGTCAAGAATCCAAATGACAATGCTCATATCTGCTCTGAGCTACAACAGAATGGCATTAAATATACTGATCCCAAGGATATTGCCAATATCTTGGCAGATCAGTTCAGTGCCAACTTTACCCCCCTCTCACCCCCTAAACGGCCCATCTCAGTATCAGAAGATTGCCAAATTCTGGTAATAACTGCCATACAGGTAAAATCAAAAGCTAAGAATACAGCATCCATGGGACCAGATGACATCCTGGGCTGTGTACTACATGAACTACAAAATGAACTGGCACCTCACCTACGTGTCATGTTTAATCATAGCCTCACCTCAGGCTTTGTGCCCACTGAGTGGCGCACAGCTACAGTTCTCCCACTCCACAAGGGGGGATCCATCTTGGATCACAGGAACTATTGCCTCATCAGTCTAACGAGCCTGATCCGCAAGGCCATAGAACATATTATCATGGAACTTATAAACAAAAACATTGGCAACCTTCAAACACTGGACCCCACCAAGGGCCGATCTTGTCTCCTGAACCTGATTGACTTCTTCGAATCAGTCTCCAGGGCCGTGGATGAGGGTAAGGTGGTCCACACAGCCTATCTGGACCTCATCAAGTCCTTTGACACCATCCCCCACTCTGGAATCATAGATAGAATTACTAAGCTGGGCATTAATCCCTATGTCACTCGATGGGTTGCCAACTGGCTCACTGACAGAACCCACACTATAAAAGTAGCTGACTCCAAATCCAGCTCCAGACAAGTGACAAGTGGAGTACCTCAGGGTTCAGTCCTGGGACCGCTCTTGTTTGGCATGTACTTCTCTGAAGTACAGGCCAACACTAAGGGACTCTGGCTAACAAAGTCTGCAGATGACTGAAAACTGGGAGCCATTATTGAATCCCCAAATGATGTGGATACTCTACAGAAGGGCCTTACTGAAACAGATGTTTGGTGCTAGAGCCATGGGCTCAAGCTCAATGCCAAGAAATGTATAGTTATCCCCTTTGGGAAAAAACATGTACCTGTGAATTACCACATAGATGGCAGTACATTAAACACTAAAAGTGTGTGATAAGAGACTTAGGGACACAGGTGGACAGTGGTCTAACCTTCGATAATCACATCGCCACAACAGTCAGGAAATCCTTCTATGTGTCACACTTCATCACTAAGGGCTTTTCATCCAGAAAAAAGGAGGTCATTGTCCCACTGTACTCATCCCTTATTAGACCCATTATAGAATACAATGCCCCATTTGGTATGTACCTCTCAAGACATCTGCAGCAACTGGAAAGGCCGCAAAAATACCTCACTAAAAGAATCACAGGCCTAAAGCAGATGCCCTATGCTGACCACCTTAAAAAAACTCCAGCTATACTCTGTCGAATATCGTCTACTCAGAGGGGATCTCTGCTTAACATACAAGGCCATGTCAAACCCAGAGCTGTTGGACATGCTACACTTAAAGAAATCCCAATCCCTCAGAGCCACACACTCCAGGGATCTAAACCTTTGTCATCACAATAAACAAAACATGCTGGAGGGATAGGTTCCTGACCCAGAGACTCCCCAGACTCTGGAATACACTGCCCATACATGTCAAGCAGAGTGCCTCTTTGGCCCTCTTCAAAAGGAACCTTGACAATTGGATGGGAGAAAGGAAATTCACCCCAGGGATCATGTCAGTCGCCCTGCTAGACAGAGGTCCAGGGAAGTAAATAGTGTGATAAGAAATAGCCAGGGAATTGTTATGGCTAGACTTGTATATACCCTAGGGCTGATAACCTATTACCAACCTATGAACCTATAAGATCCTGAGGCTTTGGATAGGAGGAACATTTCCTCTGCTCCAATCCTGGTGTTGGCTTTTGAGGCTTTTGAATGGGTCTTGGCCAGGCCAAGGAGACAGGTGCAATCCTCAAGTTTGGATCTGTCCCAACTTCCAGTGGATCATGTGACTTATTCCTCTCATTCTGATCAATGAGGAAAGTCATAACCTATAGGCCTGGAGGGTACCCGACAGTTGAGTTTCCAGTCTGACTCAGACTTGTTTCCTCAAGTTCCCTGGAGACAAGGTCCTGGAAAACTGATGTGCAAATTGAAGCACTTAGAATCTTTTTCAGAATCAGTCATTGAAGAGACAGATTTAGATGAAGGTGAAGGGTCTCTTAGATTTCCCCTTGAAAATGTCACATTTGGTGACATCCTAGAATTGATAAAACAAAGGAGAGGTTGGTCCACCAGAACCCTTTCCCAGGATGAGTCTGTGTTCCTCAAGGCCTTTGGTACTGGCTGATATGCATGCTGGGTGGCACCACCCACAAAATCCCCCTCAAAGATCTTGTAGCACAGCGGATATGGAAGGACCTAAAAAGCCTGATAGAATTTTATTGGCCCCAAAGAACAGGAAACATTTACTCAAGGGCCACCAGTAGACGCCATGGTAGTAGCAGCCACCTTGAAAAAAGAACTATATGAGGAGAGTTCTTCTCTTCATTGCCCTAACCGGAAGTCAAGGGCACTGAACAGATTGGAGAAACGGACTTACCCCACCAAGGACCTAGTCTAGGAATCAAATCAGTGGTAAGAAGATGTGATTCAAAAAATTACAGGGCTATCATCAAGAAACTTCTGGAGACAGACCCCCTCAGACCTGAGGGGGAGGTAACGACATCACCCCAGTCACAGAGATGGGCCCCATAATCATGGTTTTCACCGTCCTTTCACCAAGAAACCCTATCAGAGCTCCTAGGAGACAAGTTGAGCAGGTGAATTCTACTGTCCCATGAGTGATCCCTCAACCAAGCAGTGGTGACAAAGATTTTCAGCAACTGGGGCAACCTTGCTGTGACCGCTTCACCTCATACCTGAACAGCAAATGCAGCAGTTACTTTGCCCTAATCCCTCTACATACAGAAACAGTAACCTAGGGATGCTCTAGATCACATTTGGCCCTCAGGTTTCCTTTACACCTTTCCCCCAATTGCTGTCTTGACAAAATTTATTCAGAAAGACAGGAGGTGCAAGGCCAGAGTGATTTTCATTGCCCCTTTTTGACCTTGGTAGATGTTGCTCCCATTCCTTTGGTCTCATTTAATTCACTGTCCATGGGTGTTAGATCCCAGCCCAGATCTACTGAGTCACCCATCTGGGTTGCATCTATCGGATCTACAAACCCTAAATTTGACTGTATGGTTACTCTAACTGTGATAATAGCCAGAAATGACAGACTTTTTTCATTGATGGTTCATACTATTTCCTCCTCACAAACACAGTCTACCAAAACAATTTTTTCAAAGCAAGTGAGGGTTGAATCCTTTTTCTGCTTCTCTCCCATTGATTTTAGACTTCCAGAACATGTCTAATTTTTCTCTTATCAAAGTGCAGATGGCTGCCATTTCAAATTTTCACATAGGGAATAATGACTCCTATATTGCCTCTCTTAAAATTTCCAAAGTCTTTCTCAGGGGTACTTTTTTCATTGAATATTGCTATCATGCTTCAAACCTTAACCCAAAACCCTTTGAAATAGTAGCCTCAGCAGATGTCGTATACCTCTCATGGAAAACCATGTTACAAGTACTATCATGCAAACTACCAGAACTCATTTTCCATAAAGACAGAGTAACATTTCTGATTCTTAGACAGCCATACCACAGTGCCTATTTCAAAGAGGTGGAGCACCATGGTGGGCTGAATTTCTGGCCTACAACAAAGCTAATGAGGCATTCATGGAAAGGATTATGATAATTAACCATGTGCTCTACCCCATAAATGAATGCCTCTTGTAAGTGATTTATGCCTCTGAGTGATTCATTGAGCTTGTCAGCAGCATAAATCCTAACTGCCAGTCACAAAGATTAACTCAGTGAAAAGCTTGCATTCACCCATTACTTTCAGTGGGTGAGATTGCTCGACGTAAATGCTTAAGAGTTTAGCAGACAGGTAGTGTTGGGGAGTGTATGTATGTATGTGTATATATATATATATATATATATATATATATATATATATATATATATATATATATATATATATACGTGTGTGTGTTTTTGTGTATGTGTGAGAGTATATGCAGAGGTATGAGTGGTGTCCGGCGAGTGTGTGTGTGTGTGTGTGTGTGTGTGTGTGTGTGTGTGTGTGTGTGCGTGTACGTGCACACATGTGTGCGGGTGAGATGTTGCCATACCTCTCAACTCCCCCTAAATTAATGAGCAGTGAATGAAGTACAGGGATAGTGGGAAGGGGGACAATGAACACCATGGAAACATTTGAAATAACCTTGAAATCAATGTAAACATTGATAGAACAACATGTTGTGCAGCAAGAAGCTGCACATTAGAATGAAGAAGTATGAAACTTTCTGATATTCTTGACTGACTCTAAGGATTTGTGACTTCCAAGTGCCGTGCTGAAGACATCCAGACAAAGTTGGGGGAGGGGACATTAGGTGACACCAGGGAACCTTTCTAAATATTACTGTAATCCACTTAAAGGGTTAACAGAGAAACAGATCTTGCATCACAATGTGTTTCTGAACAAAAAGAAGAATGAAACTGTCTGACATTATTGTCTGACTGTAATCACTGAGTGATTCAAAGATGTGCAAATTAACTTGTGGTGAGGTATTTTCTCGCTGTAGCTAATGTATCTCTGAATTGCTGGTTTCCACAATCATGACAGTAGGCCCTTTTGGCCACATTCTTACTGCTTGTGGCTGGCAAGTCTTTGAATCCTGGCTTTTATGCTTCTCTATAGCTTTTGGAGTATAGAATAATGGAGCTATTTTGAGGAGAAGGTATCATAACTGTACTGTGTCTGATAATTGCTTTGCGTTGGTGGTGTATGATGTTTAATGGTTTTATAGTAAATAAAACATATCTGTTCTTTAAATGTTCATTTCTCTGCAAAATACAATAGATAATTATTGCTTACATTCTACCATGTTTTACTTATCTCCACATTTTGCTAGCATAACATGTTTGCAAACTGTGACATTTTATTGGTTCTGTGATGCCTGCAAGTGTGCTAGAAGTATTTCTACATGTTTTGTTTAGGATTTTAATAAAGTGTTAAATTTTACTAATACACTTCATAACAATTTGCTGTTTTCTGGGAAGTAAGATGCTGTCTCATTGCTTTCTCAGATCCCTGTGGACACAGCTGTATTTCAAGACTTTGAGCCAGAGAAGTCACACCCTGCATTTGCTGGCTATGCTGTTGTAGAAAAACCAGCTCCAGTTCCGCGTACTGTACAACTGCCTGACCCTAAAACATGTATGTGGAAAAATCTCAAATTTTCCATTGCACACATATTTACAAGTATTTATTTAAAGCTAGTTTCTTGTACATTTTTCAGTGGTGGAATTGACAAATTAGTTTTACTGATGGGAAAACTCTGTGTCCACTAATAAAAAAGCTGCCATTCTTGAATGATAGATGCTTTTGGCTCTTTTACTGTGGTTAATGGTTAGAGAAGCTTAGAAGGTAGATTTGTTTAGCATCTTTAGCAAAATGTGAAACTTTGCTTGTGTAAAAAGGGTTAGAAATGGATATTAATTATAAAATCATACCCGAAGACAAATTTAGAAGTAATAATAATGAGTTTTCCACTGATATAAGATGAAGGACTATATCCTGTGTTTTGTCATAAGCTTAACTAAAAATGATGTGTCAGTTTCCTTCTACAAAGAGTCACCCCTGCTGAAAATGTACTGGGAACAGAAAAGACAGAAAAGGTAGCCCAGTGCCTGTTGCTTGAGTTCAGTGCTATTGTGCTAGTCTTACCTCAGAGCATCCCCTCCATTCAGTTCCTATCCTAACTACCTGTATTAATTAAGTGCCCTGATGTTCATGGTGCTCTTATGTACATTCTGTAATACTATATGTTTCCTACTATTATTCCTGTGAGATATTAACTTTATATTTATCATTTACTTGGTAAATATTGTTGAAAGCAAATATTATGTTGTGTTTCCTTGTATACTGCTTTAATTGTGTAATTTTCTGTAGTATTTGTTGTGTTGACCTACTCTTTTGGGCTGTGATGGAAAAGGGTCTTCAGATCAGCTCACTTACCCAGTGAACAAACAAATAAATAAGTAAATAAATACAATTTAAAATAAAACAACTGTTGTTTTGAACCTAAGACTTTATTGCTGCTTTTGAAGGGAAAGAGTGATTTTATCAGTAACTTTCCTGCCTCTTTTGTGGTGAGGGAGGGAAATGGCAGGACAAACAGCTTAAATTATTTAACAGATTTAATAAGAAATCTAACTTTTAGTCTTCACAGTTCACCACCACAGGTACTTTTACATTAATAGTGAACACAAAAGAGTTAGCAGTGACAGAAGCTTAGAACCACCTTGGACTGGATACTAATTAAAAGCCTTTTAAAGAGCTGTGGAACTAGTCAAAATTACTCATAGGCATCTAAGATAAAATATCACGCTTTCCTTAGCTAAGAACTCCTTCTATAAACTCTAATTATTAGTAGCTTACATTTTGAACACTTAGAATTGTATATATTTTTATTGCATGGCATTTATAAGATGATAACTTGGAAATATACCTTTCAAGGTTTCAGTGTCATTATCTAACCAAAAGGTCTGCTCAGTTTGCCCTAAATTATCACAAACAACTCAGTGAAGTTATGATAAAGTCCTCCGAAATGCTACAAATGCCAAGTATGATGTAAAAACTATTTCACTTCCATGTGAGACTATATTGAGTTTAATCAAAACAAGCACATTCCGATAACAAAAAAGCAAAGAATATAAAGGATAGTATTAATATCACCAAACTACCAAACAAGAGGACCACAAAATTCAACCCCTCCAAAGCAGCAGACTGATGCAAGGAGTAGGTCTGTGGGCTGGATGTTAAAAACTGCATATCCATTTCAACTTCTGTATAAATCATCTTCATTCTGAGGCTGTTTACATGCTTGTTTCAATACCTGTTGTGTTTTCCATGATATTTGTTTTTAACCCTTGTGAAAACCAGTCAAATATGGATCTTGGTCTTTTTGATGTACGCATTTCTGCAGAAGATAAACTTCTTTTTATCTGTAGAATGATTCTGTAGCTGAACAGAAATCAACAATCATGTTTCCACAGTCTTAACTTTTATTTTTTACATTGTTTTATTCAATGTCTGTACAGTTTAATCTAGCGGGTCATTAGGGGAGCCATAAAATGGTGCACTGCTTACATAATCGATTTCAGTTCTTTTTATAAAGTTTGTAGATTCCATATTGGAAAAACAGGATCAGCCATCGGCCACTATAGGGACAAAGCTCTGACTATCCCAGATGATCCCTGTTCAGGTAGTGACTAAGGCAATGAAGAAGCAAGTTGGGGTAGGGTGAGTATAGATGTTGATAAGAGTTTGCCATCCCATGGAAGAAAGGAGTGCTGGCTCTGGCCTGCTGTTCACTAATTGCAAGGGGAGGCTTGCAGGAGCTGAAAGAGGATGTAGAAGGCCCTTTGATTGACAAGAATATCTGTAACAGCGACCAGTGGTAGAGTTAGAGCCTAAAAATAGAAGCACTCTCATTATCTTCATTTGCATTGCAAGAGAGGAAAAAGTCTTCTCCATGGCTGCCTTGAAGATGGCTATCTTCAGTCATCTCATGCTATCATACTAAGAGTCCACATGCATAGTGTGAGCAAAACAGGCTGAAGATCTTCGAATGAGGGTGATAGAATGACAGACATGGAGGGAGGGAAGCATTCTGAAAAATGAAAAAATATTATCAGACTATAGCATTTCTGGAATACCACAGAAGCTAAATGTTTATCTTACTTTTTTCCCTGGATGCATGCAAAACAGCAGAATTTCTGGCATGCACATCCATCCTCTTTGAATGAGCATCTATGAAAAGCAGAAACTTTTTTTTTCAAGGAGTGGGCTAACATAGTACACATGCATTCTAGACCATGGTTCCTATGGATATAAAGGTGCATTCATTGGCAATTTACTGTTTGGCATTCATAACACATCTTTCCGTCTTTGCCTTGCAATTCTGATCTAGTCTAGTACACTATGTGTGTGAAATGGCTAAGTCTTCCATTCTGGATATTTCAGGTTGAGCTTTATGGAATATGTTTACAATTATGGAATTATATTGAGGAGGGCTTACAACTGTAGACCCCCACATTTGCACAGAGGAGTAAAGCTATGAATTGTTAACAAGCAGCTTCCTGTAGTCCAGGGTTTTATTCCCACAGCTTTCATTTGCCTACTGTGTGGCTCTGAGAAAGTCAAGTAAAATACAGTGCTTTGAGGCAACTGAGAAATTGATCTAGGATCCTCAGTGATCTGTTGGACCACATGCTAGTGACTGCCTATGAACAATGTCCAACAATCTCTGACACACAATTCTAGTCATCTGGAACAGGAAGTATATATCTCAGCTCATGGATTTACACATGTGAAATTAAGTATTTGGGAGTCAGGTGTTTAATTTGGTTAGTTTGTACCATATTTTTCTTTTTGCGTTTGCTTTGTTTTATTTTTTATCGTCTTTTGCATGGTCAGGTAAAAAAACAAATACTTTCTGTGGGTAAATGATTATATTTATATATATATATATATATATATATATGGGTTTTTGTTAAATCTCATTTCACTGAATTTCATTTCACCCCGACCACTTCACCGAAAACTCAAATTACTGAAAACTCATTTCACTGAATCTCATTTCACTGAACTGCAGTTAGTATATATGGCAAGTAAACAGTATATGCCCTTTTCCCCACTATAGTGCGATCCTGAAGTTGGTATATATAGTTGGGAGGGTGGGAGTACATATTGTCTTCTGGAGGGAGTTAGTCATTGGTGTTGTAATTATATATGTCTATTGTTTAAAATGTATTGTTTTGAGGTTTTTGGTAAAATACAGTATAAAATAAACAAGGTGGGGGGCTATGCCCCCACATCCCCCTAACTATATATACTAACTCCAGGATTACACTACAGTGGGGAAAAGGGCATATACCTTTTACTTGCCTTACACTACTTTACACAGTGCCATATATACTAAGTTCAGTTCAGTGAAATGAGATTCAGTGAAATGAGTTTTCAGTAATTTGTGTTTTCAGCGATGTGGTCGGGGTGAAATGAAATTCAGTGAATTGAGATTCAACAAAACAAAGTAGACCCATATCTCTCTCTCTCTCTCTCTCTATATATATATATATATATATATATATATATATATGTGTGTGTGTGTGTGTGTGTGTGTGTGTTTGTGTGTGTGTTTATGTTTGTATTTGTGTGTGTCCAATATGTGAATGGAATTATATACATTTTGATTTGTTCTAAAATAGCTGAATGTGGCAGAGAAATATGCAGTTTGTGAAGCTAGGGTAAGTGCCCTTGCAGGTCAGTTAGAGGAAGTGAGTGAGTACTAGTGGAGCCATGCAGAGTATCATGCCCCATGTGCCTCACAGGAAGCGGATAAAAGACTTCATGCAAACTAAAGCAGTGTGACATTGGAGAGCTTAGTTTGCCAGGAGTAGACTAGAAAACTCTTAGGTCCAGGGAAGTGAGGAATCTTGAGTTTTTCCATGCTGTATTACAATTTTCCCATGTGAAGGTTTACAGTCATATGAAAACTACCAAGCTGAATTAGATGGATCAGTGGTAGCTCTGGATTGGTCAGTTACTACTACTAATGAAAGAATCTGAAATGATCTTAGGAGATACTAGTGTAAGGACAATAACAGGTTGCACTATGTTCTGATCTCTTTAGAGCTTCAAGGCTACAGAGGGTAGTTTTGGTATTTGTGATAATGTCTGAGGTTTGATTTTTCGGAGTTATTTGAATATTAGTACTCCAATCAGTAAATGAAATGGAACCAAAAAATGTTTTTTCAGTTCTTTTCCTGCTTCTTTTTATAATTTTCCTTTCTTAACCTTGTCAGCCTAATCGTCATTCTCTTATTTTTATCAGAACCCCTAATATTTTTTTATCTAAAGGACCTGAAATAATAAAAAACACAATTATCTGTGGCAATAAAAGGGCCAAAAAACTAACACAATCACACCAGTAATTTATTTTAACTGAAGCCCTTCAAAGAAAATTGTGAAGCATAAAAACAGTACTTACAATATATTATTCTAAGGCTAATAAGGGAAGTGAAGCTTATGTGGAAAAAATCTAGTAGGGATGACTACAAATGAGCCTCGTGATAAGTTCTTTGGAACCTTGGCATGAGTGAACACTGGCCATCAAAGAGATAATCGGCAGAGCTGATGTAAATCATGGCCTGCAAAGAAGACTGTATAAAGTAGGGAAACCCATATGGCATGATTTATTACTATAGTGACCTTTCTGGAAAATTTACCAGTATTCTGACCACATTTGATGTAAAAAATCCTTGCTCAGGTGCTTTAATTGAATTAATGTGAAAATCAGTGTCTAGGATAAGTACTGTAAAATGAAAAAGTTGTTTTTCATTATGAATGACATTGCAAATGAAGAACAAAAATGGACATAATTTTCTAAGTTTGTGGATCAAACAGTTGTAGCTTAATCAAAAAGATTGGGCGTGAAGTACTCCAGAGCTTTACTGCCACCAAAGAGTACACTCCTGTGAGGTGCTTGAAGATTGACAGTTGGCTTATGCTTTCCTAAGATTTCTTTAAGATGTCAATCACATGACTTGTACCAACCAGTAAAATCTCTAAACATTGAATTAACATTGAATAATTCAATGACCTGTGTGTAAACAAATATGCTCGCAGGTATCTGCAGCAAAATTAATATGATAAGTAACAGTACTGCATAAAACAAGTATTTTTAAATGTAAATAATGTAATTTTAAGACTATTAATGAAATATGGTCATTCAACTGAAACTCTACCTGCATCTAATATAATCTGTCATTCCAATTCTTTATACTCAGAAAAATTCTCTGTAACCCCCCCCCCCCCCCCGTCCCGTGTGTGAAGCTTGTCAATTATAATAAATAAGAACTTTTTAAACTGGCATATTATAAAGAATGCTTAAAAAGAACATTATCATTATTTTTCTTCTTTATATAATATTGGTGTTCATACATTTTAGACTTTAAATTTCTGTTTTACTGATGTAAAACTCCTCGCAAGATAAACACTTGGTGAGGTGGACAACTGATTTAATATTGCAATTAAAATTACCTGGACAAGAAATAGTCCTAGAATCATTTTGTACTACTATATTAGTGCCATCAGAAGCAATCTATGTTTTGAACACTTTCCACACTTCGACATCTGTGAGTTGAAATTGATTCTAAAATGTTTTTGATGTTAAATTTCTTCTTAAATACAATTTTTGATTTTACACCTGGCTTATTACACATATTACCTGAAAAGTTAGTTTTCCATTCCATCCATCCGCAACCCCTTTTTTTTTACATATGGGATCAGTGTGTCACTTTAACAGTGACATGTTTCTGCAAAACTTGCCTAATGATATTTGTATCTATTGAAAAAAAGGGTTATAAATGCTCTACAGTTTACCTCTTGTAGAGGTTGTGTGAAAATGATTTCAGCCAACTCTGTACACGTCAGAAGAAATTTAGACAGTTTAACCTTTCTAGTGATGAACTTATGTTCATATTTGATGTTAGACATGACAAACCTTTGTGCTTCATGAAGCATTATTCTACAAAGAGGCATGCATTACTTCATAACATTAACGTTTATACTAGTGTTTATAAAAAAAATGAAACTGACATTGCATATGCCAATATAAAATAAATTTTAAATGACTATTTAATTTAAGGTGTTATTTCTAGAGAGCTTCTTTGCTTCTGCAAGTAGCAAATCCAGTAGTTCCAGCTGTTTTTGGCATTCTGAAAATACACAAAAAAATGATCCACCACCGAGACCCATTGTTGTAGATAACAGCTCTATTACAGAACAGAACCTTTAACCATGTTTGTAGATAGGAAACTGAAGTTATTTTTGAACCAATTCAAGCATGTTGTAAAAGCTTCTTGGTATTTTTTGAAGTGTATTGCAGAAGTTATTTTTTCACCAGGTTTTTTTTGTAATGGCTGATATGAAATATTTGTACACAGTAATCCCAGACTGTGAAGGACTTAATTAGTTTATGGACATGTTCCTTCAATATGATAAGTTAGACACTAATTATGTAAGGTTTATTGAAACTTTTATGAGTCTCACATTGCACAACAATTTTATTTTCTTTGAAATGTAGAGCACTTATGACCCTATTTTCAGTCAATTTAGACACATTAGGCACGCTTTGGAGAAACACCAGAGAACTGCCTTTTCAGGCGAGATATGTAACAAGCTAGGAATAAACCCAAAAGTTGTACGTAAGAAGAATTTTAACATCAAAAATATTTTAGAAACTTAACTCACAATTCCAAAACTATGGCTAAGATGTTGAAGTATGGAAGTGTTCACGATGTAGATTTATTTAAATGGCAAAATTATTCTATGACTGTTTCTTGTCTAGATAATTTTAATTGCACTTCTAAATCAGTTGTATACCTGATCAAGTGTTTATCTTGTAAAGCATTGTACATCAGCAAAACAGAAACAGAAGTTTAATGTTCTGAATTTATGAACATCAATATGATATAATGAAGAAAATAGTGATACCATTCTATTTAAGCATTCTTTACAGTTTATCAATTGTAAAAAGTTCTTGTTTTTTATTATTTTCAAGATCCACACACAGGTGAAGGGATTTTGAAGAAAATGTTATAAGTATAAAGAATTGGAATTGGAATGACAGCTTAGATTAGACACAGAGCTCCAGGGTTGAAAAATCATATTTCATTAATTCCATTTCAAAATTACATTTCATTTAAAAATATGTTGTGTAGTTGGATTACTTGTGATATTGATTTCAGTAGAATTTTTCTGCAGATGTCTGTGAGTATATTTATTTAGAGATTCTACTGGTTGGTACAAGTCATGTGACTGTCTTTTTGAGATATTTACATGGGTGATGCACTGCTTTCAAATGGTTTTGATAAAGTCTTTGTAAATCATTGGATGAAAGCACTCAACTTGATTAAAAACTGTTTATTCTTTATAGATATTTGTGTTGTATATTTTTTGTTGACTTGGTTCTACATTATTTTGCCAGCTGGGATCTGTAGTTTGAGATGGTGACTGTGTACACCTCGGATGTCTGACTGTAATAAAAAAATGATGAAATAAATGACAACTGTAAAGTAGTTCATGTTTGTTCACACATACAGTAGCCAGAGTAAAGTGTTTTAGCTTGTGTCTTACAAGTATGCATTAGAATCCAGATTAATGACTGTTTAACTTAAACATATGGAAGCAGGGTCAATTACTTTCACTCAGCAATTGTAGCCACTTTGTTGACTATAAGCATTTCATATGTATGAAAGGTGGTAAAAGTTTTGGCCAATGTGCTATATTTCAGCTTTCTTTTACATAAATGGTAGCTGCAGAAAAGTATTCCAACTTGATTCACACAAATATACATTAGTCTTGCAAAGCCAGAATAATGACTGTTCAGTTTGAGTAAATGATAGACTGCCAGGTATTTTTGTACACAGACAGCCCCTGTACCCAGCAATTACATCCACTTTGTTGAGTGTTTACACCTCATATGTGTCATTGCAGTATTTCTTATTTATGTTATTTATTTGCATTTATTTACTAGGGAATGTCAGACTGGGTAATGCCATAATTTTTCAGTGAATGCCCGGGTATAAAAGCTCTATGAAATGACACAGCATAATTGAAATAGTTAAATTAAGATGCAAAGAAGCAAAATAATTAACATACATAAATTAACCACATTGCAATAGTTCTACATAAGTAAACAGAGAAAGAAAAAAATAGCTGTAATACACTGAAGATTGTGAAACCAGTGAACTGCAAACTGCAAAGTGACAAAAAATCAGTTACAAAATGCCATTAGTGGAAATAGTGCATGTAGTTTAAATATATAGTAAGGTATTTATAGTATGGTAATACATTATACAGATAAAAAGAAATATGGAATTTCATCTTGATATATAGTCATTAGACAAGTATACATTGTACAGAGGCATATTGCAATTAGAATTGCAACCTGGATGAACACTGATAATGTAAAAAAAATCCTGACTTAAATTTTATTGAGTCAGCAGTACATTTGAAGGATGCCTTAGCATGACTGGAGTCACATATATGACTTCTAGCATCAAAAGCTAAGGCAGGGACCAGGATGGATCATATGAATGATTTCAGGCCTTAGACATTAAGACAGAGGATAGGACAGGGCACATGTATGATTTCAGGCACAAGAGACTAAGTTAGTGAATTATGTAATGTTCCTTGATGGTGTGCCACCACAGTCATATATATTATATTTATGAGGTCACAGTGATGTGTTAGAGTGAGATGCTAGTACAGTGGAAATATGTAGAATATGAAAGGATTGGGTGATGTGAGTAACAGTTTAGCCAGGTATAGCTTTACATGTACAGAGCTATGAATTTTGTAGCTGATGTTTGAGCTGAGCTTTAAAAGTGGGGAAATTTTTAATATGTCTGATATGGTTTGGTAGTTTATTCAATGGTTTTGAGACAGAGTAGAGTACATTGTCATGGGAGTTGTTGGAGTTCATGGCTTTAGTTAAGTATTGTTCTTTAGATCCTAAGTTTATAGCAGGTTTCCACCACTGAAGAATGTTAGTGATAGTTGAATGCCCTAAAGCTTGTGGAAGATATGTGGCATTTTTAGCTGAGTTATGGTAATGCAGCTTGGTAATTCAAGTCAGACTAGTTTGTTTGAGGGGTATACAGCAGCGGGTTCGTCTGTGGAGGTTGGTAGCTTATTTTACTATTTTGTTGTAGCATTGCTCTAGCTTGGTCAAGACTTGTTTGTTGATTGGTGAATATGGAGGAGGCATAGAGTAGTCCGGGTAAGAAGAGAGAGGATCTTGTAGCTGTACTACTTTTGGTATTGACATCCCAGTCTGCAATGTGTTTTACATATAGTGTGTGTTCAATGTATATGTCAAACTTGAATGTTTCAGTAGTAAAACCAGCAAGCAGCTTGGTGTGTGGGATTTGTAATTGGAGGGCATGAATGTAATTAGGTTGTTTTTCTTAGGGTTAAGTAAAAGGTAGGACTGTTCAAGCTAGGACTCAATGGAAGAGAAGAACTTCTGTGTAAGCTTTTGAAGTTCAGATGTTGAAGGGGTTGAGAAAACTAGTGTAGAATCATCAACATATTGAATTATTGCAACTTCATTAGCTGCTTATGGATGTCATTAATAAATATATTAAATAATAATGCGCCAAATGATGGATCCTTGTGGAACTCTAAATGCAATTGGTAGGAAGAAGGTAAAGAAGAAGGAGACCTGCTATTTAGCACACTGTACCCTATTACTAAGGTATGTTGGCATCAATTGATAGACCTAGGATTTGGAGTCTGTGGAGAATACTATATGAGAAACTTTATCAAAGGTTTTTGAGAGATCTAAGAATAATGCTAACACCAATTGTACCAAGTTTCTTTTCTGATTAACGAAGTCAAGGGAGGACATGAGGGCAGTTTGTATGCTTTGGTGAAGATGGAAGCTGTGCTGGATGGGGGATAACAAGAGTTTGCTTAAGAGGTAATATAAAACTTGGGTATGGCTACATCTTTGAAGTATTTTGGAAAGGGGTGAGAGAATAGCAGTGAGCTTGTAATTTGGAAGTACTATAGAATGGCTTCCTTTTTGTAGAGTGATGATGTAGGATGCCTTCAGCAGGATGGGTACATAGGATTCCTGACTTTGTCATTAATTAGGATGGGTATGGGGGCAGGATAGGGTTTTTATTCTTATTTTGCTATATTATGATGTTGGGTTATCTGTTGCAAGGCTAATTGTTTTAGTTTTTGCATGCATTTTTTATTGAACTAGTGATGCATATTTTAGAGTAAAGACATTGGTGTTATAGGGGAATATGTTAGGATCAGTGGATACTGAAGAAGATTTTAATTTAGAAGACCGGTGGCAGCTTTTCTATAGTCTTCATTGAATTTACATGCTGTTGTGTTGTTGGCTTCTGTACGTATGGGCTTTAGCTGAGATTTTCTACCAGGTTGCCAGACAGAGTTTATGGCAGAACAGAGCTGTTTAGATGTATGTGATATGTGGTTTATAGATGCATATAGTATTTTCTTTTAACTGATAGTATTTGTGTTTTGTTTCTTAGGATTCAATATCTTCATAATTTTGTGTATGTTTTGTCCTTTTGACATTTTCCATGCTTTATAACAAGACTTGTTGATTCAAAATAGTAAGGAAGGTGGACTTGAAGTAAGATACAGCATCATCTAGGGGAAGAAGTTTGCTAATATTTCTTTTGTGAAGGAGGCTTTATTTAATTTGGGGTGGTTTGCTAACATTTTGATAATATCTAATAATGCAGGTTGGGTGATGGTCATTGAGAAAGGCAGGGAGAATTCATGACACCAAGATATTTTCTGGTTTGCTAGTTAGGATGCAGTCTAAGATGGTTTCTTTATTTGAGAGCCTATTGTATATTGAAGGTTGAGTGATTATTTGAGTTAGGCTAAAAGGTTTTATGCTAGTATCTGGGTTATTTTGGGAATCGTGTAACAAGTCTACAATGAGAGATCATCAAGGAATAGTGTTTTTTATCATATGTTGGTTGCAATCCACCCTAATGTATTCTCTGTTGTATGTAAGCTGTATTTAGAGGGATGTTGGTTCCTGTGATACAAAGGGTTTTGTATTCATTTATTTAAGAAGACCCAGAATAATTTCCTCCAGGTCAAGTTTTGGTGGTGAGTAAGGTTAACTTAACATTTCCAAGTTAGTCTGAAATTGATTGTAACCCTGCCTGTACATTTAATTATATAATTATTACATATGTTGTACCATGGTGGAAAATTGCTTCATCATTTATGTGGGGGTTTTAATTAACTATCAGTTAGTGCTAATATATGAGGGTTGTGCTTTGCGATCCATATGAGTAGCTCAGAGACTGAGAGCATTAAGACTGTGTCTTTTTAAACCATGCTGGGTGGGCTTCTCTTGTTGACTGACATTATTTATGTTCTTTGAGGTATTTCTGGGTGTAATTTTAGGGATGGAGTGAAGATTGAGATAGTTTAACCCAGGGTTAGGTATATGTTTCCATGTGTTAAAATCAGGTTTTTTTGCTGTGTTGATATGTTTTCCATTTCTTTTTCTTTGGTTATTTTGTATGACAGTGAACTTAGTTGATTGCTGTTGTGGTGATAAGATAATTAATTTTTTTGAGAGCAAATGAGGTATTAGGTGAGAGTAACTGGTAAAGAACAGCTGGCCAAGTTTGTTTATTAGTGAGTGGACCGTTTTTGTGGAGACTTGATAGGTAGGCAAAATATGGTAATATGAGAGTTGGGCAGTGGTGTACAGAAATCCAAAATTAGGCACCAGAGACCAGCAGTTTCAACACACAAGTGATTTAATGTTCAAACACAGCAAAAGGAACACACATCCACAAATAACATAAATGCTGATAACGCTTGCACATTTACCACATCTTTGCTGTTCAGTGGTGTACAGAAGTAAGGAGACACTAGTTTAACTGGCATGGTGAATATATTAATAGTGTTATACTCATATATTTTCTAAGATAGGTTGCTAAAGTATTTAATTCATTAACATCTATGAGATGTGGAATGTCACACCTCTATCAGCCTACACACACCCTTACATTCCAAAGCATTTTCTGGAAAGTCAACTTAAAAAAACATAATGCAAAGAAATGTAAATATTCTGTGAACAATAAAAGTTATTAAAATGGTGCAAACGTTATCAGTAAAGAGTCTTCTTTGCATTGATAACTGTCATTACTGTGACAGTCTTTATATTAATGCTGTACTATATTATTATGCATACAAGCCCAAAATTATATTTTTCTGAAATATTGCACAAATTCTTATATCTTGGATACTGCACAACCTAGATGTGTTTTGTCAAATTTCTTTTGTTAGCCTGACATAAGCTTTCAAATTACAGCAAAAAGCTAGCTTTTTTATATGTGTATGCTTACTGAGACATATTTACAGAAATATGAAGAATTTTGTTTATTTGTATAATTAACAACATTAATAATCCTGAATATATATCAAGATGTGCTGTTTAGAGTGCAAGTGTCACTGACAGGTTTCTTCAACATCATCTAAGGTTTCATGTGTTGCAATTCAATAGTTTGTAAGTCACTCAGTTACAGAAGTATTAAGTACATATGGACATATTTTATATTTTCATAATTACTAGCAGCTAACAACCAATATCTCCAGTATGGCTTACTGTAATTGAACAGAGGCAATGTTTTTTTTTTTTTTTCATTTTCCCACAGGACATTTTGTACCATACCCCTCAATAACTTGTAGGCCTCTTAGTTATGAAAATATGATTGCAGATATAAAATATGAATAATAAAGGGAAAAATCATAGATTAATTTCTCTGGTGCGTGACATCTGAGATTAACAATCTTAGTATTATTTTGTTAAATACAGCTTGTATTTTGTAATACCACCTAGAATTAATTGGTGACTTGTTTAGTTAAGGAATACAAACAAAAAAAAAATGTTGGGATGCCATAAGTAGCTATGGGTGTTAACTGGAAAAAATACAAAAAAGCGCTATAGGCTTGAATGAGTTGTATTGAGATAATATACGGTAGTGGGGCCGGCACTTACTGGTGGTCTAATTATTGTTGGAGAGGATGCACTTGAGATGCTAATTTAGCTGAACAGCAGTCCTGTTGATAACTTATGTTTGGAAAGTTGGGGCAGTAATGACTGAAGTTATGCTTATGAGGATAGGTATTAATATTAGTGATAGTGACAGTGTAGAGGAGTAGAGTTTGTCTTGACTACTAACAGGGTTATGTTTGAAATAGTAAAATATAGGATAAGGAGGTTTGTTTTTTTTTTCGTTCTGATGAGCAGGAATAGGAGGTGTGGCTTTTGGAAGGTTATACAGATTTACTGATATGGGGGACAAGTGAAAGTGGGGATAGGGAGCAGGGATAAAACCATGTCCTTCTCTAAAGAAAAACAGTCCGTGGATGTAGGGTTTGAATATCTTAGTGATACAAGCAGTAATGATTTGAATTCATAGAACATGTTTTTCTTCTTTTCTTAATGCTTATACTAAAGAAAGCAATGTAGATAGCTTGAGTGTGGCAGTTATGTCAGGATAGAAGAAGATTGTAAGACAGAAACAGCATGTAGTATTTGTAGTATTAGGATCTCTAAGAGCACTTAGGGAATCTTTGCCTTCCAAAACTGAAGATGGCAGCTACCCAATGTGCGGCTGTGTTGACTTGCTATTTGCAGTAAATAATAGTGACACTAAATGTACCATCAGTACATTTTATCAGGTATAATAGTGAAACCTACATAGTTTTCAAAATATCATGTAGAAACGGCAGTGATGAGTACAGATTCTGAAACTTTCTTTTACACACAATAATGTTAAATTACTAATAAAAACTATGTGGCTAGTCTGTGCAGTGGAAGAGAGACAATAGTTTATTATTTTGTGGATTATGTTATAGATATCATGTGGAGGAACCTGGTAAAAATATATTATTTATTTATTTACTTTATTTATTTATTTATTGACATTTGGTAAAGGGAAAGTTCGACTGAGTCAAAGACCAATTTTCAGAGGAGGCAAAGGGAGAAAAGCTCCAGCAATACTTACGATATTGAAAACATATTATTAGTTTAACTTTTACATCAAAATTACAAGCATATGATAACAAATGAAATAATTTTACATTATTTTACATTTTACATAAAATACAATAGTGATAAAATATCGGATATTCTATACAGGAGGATTATAAGTATATGATGCAAAGGAGAGAGTTGAAAATCCATTAGTTTTTATGAAGATTAATTATTAAGATGGAATAAGGACAATATAAAAACACTATATTTATAAGTTGTGGATATGAAGGTGAGAGAGATAGAAAGTAGGTAGATAAAATTGTATGTTATTTTGGGAAAGAAAGTGAGGTAGAGGGAGAAGGATATGGAAATGGGATAGCTACGTGGGGGGTGTTAAGTGAGATGTATAGTAGGAGGTTGAGAGTATAATGAGACAGAAGGGAGGAGGGAGCTGAGGAAAGAAAATTTGGAGGTTAGTTACTGAATTTAGGGCATGTGCAGATCCAAGATTTAGAAAAGTAGATTTTTAGTTCAGTTTTGAACATATTTGTGTTCTCTGTACTGGTGATATTGATTGGTAGGCTGTTCCATAGTTTAGTTATAGTGTAGGAGTAGAGACATTGGCTGGCTATTTTCTTGGGTTTATGTATATATAAGAGTTTGCCAGCAGACTGTACATTTCTGCTGGGAGTGAATGTATGTAAAATAGATTGTAAGGAAGGACAGCTGTCAGGTTTCTATATAAGTTTTTGTGCAATTGTGAGTTGTAGGTAGTTAAGATAGTGGGAGAATTCGAGACAGTTTATCTGTTTGAAAGTATTGCACTGGTGTGTGCAATAGGATGAGCCTATAGCAAATTTAGAAATTTTGTAATAACAAGACTGGAGTTTAGTTTTCAGTGTTATGTGTAGATTAGTAAAAATATGTGCTCTATAAAATAAAGAGGGGAGTAGGTAGACATTTGCTAGTGTCCTTTTAGTGACTGGATCCATGACGTTTTTGTGCCTATAAAGTGTCCGTAGTTTAAGATGTATTCTTTTAATAACATCATGTATGTGTTGGTCAAATGTGAGTTTATTGTCTATGGTAATACCCAGTAGTTTGGCACAGGTTACTATTTCAATCTTAAGTTTTGTTTAGGGAATAGATTTTAAAATGTGATGTGACAGCTTTAGGGGTGAAAAGTAGAAATTTAGTTTTGTTCAGGTTAAGTAGTAATTGTGCATTGTATAACCATGATTCTATAGAGGTGAAAGCATACTGGGTCTGTTGCAACAGGCCTGGTATGTTATGAGAGGAAGTAATAATGGAGGAGTCGTCAGCATATTGGATTAATAGACTATGACAGCAGACAGTGTGTAGATTATTGATGAATATGTTAAAAAGGAGGGGTCCAACAATAGATCCTTGTGGGATACCTGTTTTGCTAGGATGGTATTGAAATAGACAACCCTGCCATTTAACACATTGTTCTCTATTGGATAGGTAGTTATTAAACCATTTTTTGGTGGGTATAGAGCAACCAGCTGATGATAGTTGCTGAAGTAGTTTGCCATGAGGGACTGTATCAAATGCCTTTGACAAATTTAATAATACTACAGAGGTGTATAAATTGGAGTCCCTAGCTTTGTTGATTGTGTCTGTGAAAGAGATAAGTGCAGTTGTTGTACTTTGTACTGGCCTAAAGCCATGCCGGGTGGGTGTGAGCAGATTATTATGTGTAAGGTGTTTTAGCAATTGTATGTGTATGCATTTTTCAAGACGTTTGGATAGAGGGGAAAGGATGGAGATAGGTATTTAGTTTGTTATTTCTTTGGATTTACCTCCTTTATGCAAAGGGGTTATGATGGATGTTTTTCAAGGGGTGGGGACATATGATTCAATAACAGACTGATTGCTGAGTATAAGGATAAGCTATTGTGTCAGCAGTGAGTTTTAAGTATTCTGGTGGCAGATTATCAGAGGATAATGAGGAGGGTTTCAGTCTGAGGAGTAATTTATGAGTTAATGTAGTAGGTACTGGCTGCAGAGAGAAAGGGGGTATTTGAGTTAGAAAAGTTGAGGGTGTTTGTTTATGAGGGGAATAGGTGTTATTATAGTTATTTGTAGTTTGAACAGAGGTTGAGTTTGTACTAGAGTTATGGCTAGAAATTAGTTTAGCTATGCTATCAATGAAATGGGTGTTAAACATATTGGCCACTTCAGTTGGAGTCTTGTCTGTGTATTGGGGTTCTGTTGAACCAGGGGTAAGAAGTGATGTGATGGTTTTCCAAAAAAGTTTAGGTTATTTTAATGGTTGGTTATTTGCTGTGGAAGTACACTTTCTTATCAGCAATGACTGACTTTTTCACTTTGTTATGTAGATGTCTAAAATTTTGGAAATTTGTGTCAGTTCTATTCTTTAGTCAAACCTTCCATGCTGTGTCTCAGATTTGTAGCATTTGTTTGGTGGATTTGGTTAGCCAGGGAGCATGATTAGCCTTTATTCTTTTTGTTCTATTTGGTGCTAAATTGTTGAGGGTATCTAGGAAGAGTTTATTGAAATGGTTTACCACATCATCTAGGGAAGTCTTTTTAGTATGGGCCACTTGAATGATTTTAATATATTATTAAATAGATTTTGGCTAAAGTCTGTAAGGTTCCTGGATATTTTGTAGACATGGGTTTTTGGATTTTGGGGAATGCTTCTATAAATATATGCGGGCAGGTAGTCACTTAATGCATTGGGAACTGTGTTGGCATCAGAGTACTTGGGGGGTCAGAGACTAGGATTCAGTAAAGGGCAGTTGTTAAATTATTATTGTTTTGTGTTCTAGTGGGAGAGGTGATGAGTTTGGTATAACCATAGAGATTGATGCTATTTGTTGGTGTTACAGAGGATAGGTTAAGCCAGTTAATATTGACATCCCCTATGATGACTATTTCATTAGAGATGTTCTTGGACATCCAGGATGGAAAATCTTCCAATATATCTGTGTTATGGTCTGAGGGTATGTTCATTATTACTATGCAGAGCTGTTTGGTATTATTTATTTTTAATGTTGCAAGGAGGATCTCAGCATTGCTAAAGGTAGGGATTGTTTTGGAAGTTGGTAGTACTGTATACGTGTTAGGGTAAATTAATGTTACACCCCTCTTTTTTTGTTGGTTCTGTCATTTCTCAGTATGCTATAGCCAGGTGGAGAATTTCTGTGTTTGGATGTGTGGTTTTAACCAAGTTTCTGTGAAAGCAAGTATGTCAGGAGAGTATTGTGCTAGCCAGTTATTTTACTATAAATACTATGTATATAAAGAGTAATTAACTTCATTAGCTTTGTACAGGCAGTTTGAGTGGGGGATTGTTTATGATAGGGTCCAGGATTAGGGTGGATGTCACCATACTGAGTTAGGTTATTAAGATAGGGGAAGTATATATTTAGTTGAGATTCAGTATTGTGGAAGAGGGAGGTAGTGTAAATCTGTGGAGTGTGTGTTATGGAGCAATTAAAAATCTTTGAAAGGTAAAAAGTGTTACACTCAATAAGGATGGCTTTTATGTTTGAATAGCTGTTTAAGTGTTTTTCCTAATAGGGAGATGAGATGACTGATTTTGAGGCTGGGTTTGTTTGAAAGTGATTAAGGGATGTGGCATGATATACATAGAAGGTGGTTAGTAGACAAAATAACTTCTATGATATAATGAAATAATTTATTTATTTAACATTTGTTTACCGGGAAAGTCCACCTGGGACAGAGCCCTTTTTCATAGGAGGCCCAATGAGAAACGCTCCAGACGCATATCTATGAAATGTGGGGCACACAGAGGAAACCCATGTAAATGCAGGGAGGGCATGCAGACTCTGCACAAAAGGCACCCCAGCTGAGAATTGAACCGGAGAGCCTCTTGCTGTGAGGTGACAACACTAACTGCTGACCACTGCACTGCCCATAAAAAAAGTAAATAAATAATAATACAGCCATGTTACCATATTTCAGTTCACACAAACACAAGGTTGCCAACACCCATGAACCACTGCAACCTGCTTCACTCAAATACACATTAATCATGCAAAGTTCAACACTGTCTATAATGTATTTATCAATCAGGATGAAAAAAAAAAACATGAGTTGCATCCTGACCACAGCATTCCCTTGCAGATCCTCATGATGCCACTTGCTGTGGAGTCCTAGTTCCACCACAGCCATCACATCCACTCAACTTTTCAAAATTTGCAAGTGTTCAGCTCCTTGCCATCACATCCATGATCTGGACAACAAATCAGACAGTTCAAAGACTGAATTTTTGTAAACATCATGGGTAAGATGAAACAGAAAGCCTTCGAATTAACTGATCAAAGTGAAGCACCTCCCCATTGGGTTCTGCAGCCACAACTGCTTTGAGAATGGCCTTGTGGAAAAAGCATTCCTTTTTGTAAGTATAAACAAATAAAAATAAATAAAAACAATTCGCACATCCTCAGCCAAATGGAGTCCTATTTGTCTAATTATCCTATGGATAAAGCTGCTTATGAATAGAGGTGTGGGGCATATTTGTAAGTTTGTTTGGTACAAGGATCTAGTCTTCACAAATGGAACTGTGGATTATTTTGAAGTGGATCTTGATGGTGACACTAGCTTTTAGACTGTTCAAAATAATCTTGTACCACATATTCTTCAGGTGGTAACTGACAACAGCAATGTGATTTGATGCATAAGCAAACAAGCTGGCACAAGAAGTACAAGCTTTACTGAATGACGTTGCAACTATTATAATCGGATTTGTCCCTTAACCCTCAGTTTAAGTAAGATGCAAAACCCGTGGTTTAGGATCCAATGTATCTAATCTCACCTACCTCTGTGAAAAGGCCAAACAACAAAAAGCCAGGATAGCCCAAGAAAGACTTTGCAAGGAAAATCCTCCTTGTTAGTCTTCTACAGCTGTAGACTTTTGACCTGTGCTACCTGATAGCTAATTTTCCCTTGTCAGCAGGTTGTTGCTTCACATTTTTCCCAGTCATCTAAGTAAAAGTGCAGGATTCCAGATGTTTTTATTAAACAGCTCTTTTATTTATCAGATGGATGTGAGCCTAGTGTGATTACAAGTTGCAACAGTGATGACTTATATACTTATATACTTAGGCAACTCAAGGTGAAGGGGTCTGGTCTAGGGATCTGGGCTCTGATTGACTATAATAAGAATAACATGATTGGTTATAATATACATAACATCATAACATGACTGGTTAAGTATTCCCATGTAGAGTAGCATATAAGGTTATTGGATGAATCTAGGATGTATAAATGCCTAGGGGCATTTCTATGTGGTAAAAGATATAAAAAGAGCTGAAATTTGTGTGTGTGTGTTTTATATATATATATATATATATATATATATATATATATATATATATATATATATATATATATATGTATGTATGTATATATACAGAATTTTGATATAAAAAACACTGTGGATAATACAAGCTCAGATCCATTTACAATATACAGCATTCCATTGCAGTGTTCAAAATTCCATATAGCCTGCTTGATTGGGGCTGAGTCAAAGTCATAAACCACTGATCAGCTAAGGGACTCATCATAAACCTCTTATGCAGTTGAAAATCTGGCCCATTTTTATGGTGCTTTCTTGATTTATTAGTATGGAATCACTGTATTTTGAAAAATGACTCAAGGCATATTATAGTCTGTTTTTATTGGGCATGTAGTAAATAGAGTACCAGGAGTAATGGTACAATTCAGGGTCTATCTTCCAATTACATTTGGGCTAACCAAATCTCAGTTGTAAAAGGTGATATTCAGAAACCTCAAAATTACACCTTGTGGCTGAGTTTCTTTGACAGCAATGGGCTAGTCAATGAACAGCTGTTGTTGAGCCTAGAAGGTCTGAAAGCCTTATGAGGCTACTCCGATCTCACTTGTTAAATGTGACAATCAAAAAACTTCAGTAGTACAGCTTGTTGATAGTTTTACTGATTTTTAGAGGTTTTGCATGTCCAGCATTGCACCTTGTATGCCACACCTTTACTGTCACAGTTCCCCAGGATGGAACTCCGGTATATCTTTCCAGAGGTAGGGCATGAGAATTGATCTTTATCACTCATATCCTGCAGTTTACAGACATTTGCATACCATAAAAGCAATCCACTGGCAGATAGTTAAGCCAAACAGTACACCTGAACTGCGACCAGAAGGCCAGTCCAGGGATTTCCATTTTTTATTTATGTACAGAAGTGCTGGTGTTGAACATCTTTGCTACTAACCTCACTATGCTACATCCAAGGTTCTGGCCAAGGCATCAGAGTACTCTGCCAAGGCAGTAGAAGGGGAACTTTCTATATCCCTTTCCTTAATTTTCTTTGGGTCAGATGGTTCTGATAAAAGCAATAAAAAAAGGGATATTAATTTTTGCAAGCTGATTGCCTTTCATTGACCAAGACAGACATGGTTCTCTGTGGCTGTAATCACTCACTTTCTAAGTTGCATATTGAGGATGTGGTATAGAAGGAATGCCAGGTATTGCAGTAATCCATACTGTGTTTGTAGATTATGTCTTGATACCATATATGAATTTCTTTCCCTCCTGATATAAGTAAGGTCCTACAAAAGACAAGGAGGTCTTCTGATTAGAAATCTTAATTGTCAGTTTGGAAAAAAAATCCTTTCAATTCATGGAGAATCAGCTGATATCAGATCCAAACAGGAGTCACCACATGGAAAAGTAGAGTAAATAAAAAGTATTTTATTAAGCCATAAAAACACAAGCGCTTTCACGTAGATAAACTACGCTTCTTCAGGTGTAAATATCTTAGAAAATCAAACTTCTTTTATATACAACCTTTTGGCGCGTAAACCAAAACACAGAACAGTCATTAATCAATAATGTAATTAACCACTGCTGTTCTTAAAACAGCAATGAAAATTTTAAACAGAACAAAACAACTGATCTGTTTATAACAGCTCAAATCCATAAGGAAGAAACACATGTTAAGTTCAATGCTGTAAACATTTATAATGTTGCATCAAAACGGAACTACACAGGAAGCGCTAAAAACATGTATAAATTTAAAAAATTAAAATCCCGATATACTAACATGAGAATATAACAGACTTTCTAAAAAATTATAATTCAACTGCTATAGCGCCAACCAACTAAATGTCCGCTTCAATGTTAAAACAGATGAAGCATATCAAAGTTGGCACAGCTTTGAATTCAAATGTGCATACAGTGTATGCTGACTAATGCCCAAAACTCAGTCAGCTAGTCAGTGAATTGAAATATAAAGCTTACCGCTTTAAAACCTGAGTACTCTGGAACTTTGTGATTAAAGCACAATCAGCAGCTAATGAGCTGTGAAGAGTGTACAGAGAGCAATTCAGGAAACCATGGAGACAGAAAACGGAAAAAATGTCTCCCAAATTCTAAAAGATATAACCTTGATGTCCAAATTGGTTCAAAGCTAAATCATGAAGTGCCGATATTCTCAATGAAAAACCCTTCAACATAAAATCAAAAATACATACTCTATAAGCTTAAACTATGATGCATAAGAGATTAATAAACTTGCAACTGATATATACAGATGTAAGCTCTTGAGAAACATATAGCAGGTCAGGCAATGTGAAACATCTTTCAAAATAAGATGCCTTTAGTTACTCGTCTACACCACATAGTGATAAAGTGAACATAATTCATTAGCGATAACCCATCGCAAAACAGTGAGACAATAGGGCAGTATATATATGAAAACCAAGCACAATTATGAGACGTGAATCATAAAGCTGTCTCTAGTTGTTGTAATGTCAGTTTCAAAAGTCACTCGCTTCATAAACTGAATAGAAGTCAAGACATTCAAAAACTCTCTTACATAAAAATAAGAATATTGCCTGTAACAGTCTATGAAAAATGAAATATGTATATATCACTATGACTATTTAATATAATTTAACTAAAATACAATTAATCTTTATAAAAATTCTATATTTTATAAAAATTATTAATGACCAAACTATAAAAAATAAATATAAATATATTAATATATTAAAGATACCTACAAGGAATATAAATTACAAAATCATATATCAATACATTAAGTCATATGTATATATACGTGTAAGTTAATCTAGACACTTGCTTATTGATTATGATCAAATATTACAATAAATTTATCTACAAGTAACTTAAAACTGTAAAGCTTGCCATTGTGTTAATGTTTCTTTCTATTATTCAAAATGGGCTTAACTGATACAAATTGATTAATCCCTGGATATATATGGGCTTTCAGAGTCAAAATCCACTTCAACTCTCTGATGGCTAGCTGATTGTTATTATCTCCTTCTCTGGGGTTCAAGGGTAATTTCTCTAAAACTCTAAAGCTAAACTTATGAGTATTATATTCAATAATGTGTTTAGCTAGAGCATTGCATTCGTGTCCCTTTCTGATATCATAACAATGATTATAAACCCTATCACGAAGCCGCCTTTTGGTTAACCCTACATAGAATACATCACAGTGGTCACATGTAGCTAAATAGACCAGGTTACTACTGTTGCAATCACTGAAAGCTGTGCCAACTTTGATATGCTTCATCTGTCTTAACAAAGAAGCGGACATTTAGTTGGTTGGCGCTATAGCAGTTGAATTATAATTTTTTAGATAGTCTGTTATATTCTCATGTTAGTATATCGGGATTTTAATTTTTTAAATTTACAGATGTTCTTAGCGCTTCTTGTGTAGTTTCGTTTTGATGCAACATTATAAATGTCTATAGCGTTGAACTTAACATGTGTTTCTTTCCTATGGATTTGAGCTTTTATTAACAGATCAGTTGTTTTGTTCTGTTTAAAATTTTCATTGCTGTTTTAAGAACAGCAGTGGTTAATTACATTATTGATTAATGACTGTTCTGTGTTTTGGTTTACGCGCCAAAAGGTTGTATATAAAAGAAGTTTGATTTTCTAAGATATTTACACCTGAAGAAGCGTAGTTTATCTACGTGAAAGCGCTTGTGTTTTTATGGCTTAATAAAAGACTTTTTATTTAGTCTACTTTTCCATGTGGTGACTCCTGTTTGGATCTGATATCAGCTGTTTTTCCACGTTTTTCCACGCGGAGTCTTTGCTTTTTTTGCTGCAGTTAGATAATTTTCTCAATTCATGGAGAATCTTTTAGTTCTTCTCTAAGTTCAACTACCAGTGTAATTGTCTGTCATATTGGTTTTTCCTCAAAATTTTGTACTCTGCTAGTAAGGTACAGTTCCCCTCTGTAACGTGCCTCCTTTGAAAGCCTCTCCTGGCTACTCATCTTACAGTTTAGTTGTTTAGGCAATCCTACCATTATGCATCATGACATATCATTTTTTTCTTTCAGAAAGTATGTCAAAATGTTCCTGTGGAACTATATTAGTTTGTTACCAGGAAGATAGTGCTCCCTTTTTGCTATAATTTCATCCAGAATGATACTACAACTGAAAACGTTGATGTATTCTGAATGTAAATGTTTGTCCATAAGGTTATCTTAGCTATTTATTCATAAAGTAGCAAACAGTATTCCAAGAACTAAGCCAACACAGGAATGAAGAAAGAAATTCTGCCAAGAGGGTTGATGTAACTAGAGTTACAGACAGTAGGCAAGAGGGGGCTGGAATTTATTGGAGAAAAGTGGCAAAGGAACCAATATATTTGGAGCAAATAACTTGAGAGTGAAAGATAATAGAATGGGAAGATGCCAAGAATTTATATGGACTGCAGATTAGAGACTGCTTTCCCTATCAAGGACTGATATCAGTGTATAAACAAAGCGAAAGAAATAGGTGAGTCCTAAACAAAAGACCAGTAGTGGTAGAGTTTTTAACAGAACCTACAACAGAAGCTACTGTTAAAAAAGGAATCATTTTATAGAGCATACAAAATATTGCATGATAACTATAAGAATCAATCAGAGGAGGTTAGAAAGAAATGGATAAGTAGTTCACAAAGAAACAATGGGGTGGGGTGATATATGTATGTCTCCCAAATATGCAACAAAGTCTAGAAGATTTAGGATCTTTGCTTGGAAGTGTTTACATAGGTATTTTTATACCCCAAGTAGACTCCAAAGAAATTTTCCTCAGATATACAGGAAATGTTAGAGGTGCGATGGGGATGAAAGAGGTAACTGGGAACATATTTTCTGGGAATGTAATGAGTTTGCAGACTTTAAAGAATCCATGCAGACTGCTTTGACAGAGATAGTGGGTGAGCAAATTTATGTAACTTAGGAAATGTTTTTTTGAGCTATGATACAGACTCAGAATTGCCTAGACATATTAAGGCCTTGCTGACTCTAATTATGGTGGCTGCCAAAAAAGCAGTTACTAGAAAATGGAAAACAAAGTATAATACAACTTTACTAGAAGTAATGAATATAGTAACTGAGCTAAAACAACTGAAACCGGCATCTTTTGAAAAGCGTAGGAACAAACTAAATAGGAAAAAATGGGAATTGTGGGAACAATACTTGCAGAGGAGGAATGAGGTTTAAAAGAAATTTGATTGAGCTGCGTAATGTTTGAATAACAATGAATGGATAGATTATAAATAATGTATAGTGTTTACAACTACAATTATGTCAATATGGTTTGTTTTTATTTATATAAGTGTGTGACTGCCTATGTCATACGTGAGAATTTAATAAAGATGTTTCTTGTTTAAATAAGAAAAATGATGATAGTGGCAAGTTTACAAAAAGCAGCATGACTTTGAGGCAAATCAGGCAAGTCAATGAGTCATGAAGAGTATGATTGTTCATGAAACTGTGTTTCTTGTTCAGGCTTCATTAAATTAAAGATCTACATATTGATTAGTAATACCAATAATCTTTCTTTATGTTGGAAGTTTAATTGTTTTAATAAGGCTGTTGATGTTACACTTTCTACAGAATTAATGTCTGTCAGTTGGTGCAGAGGATTAATTTGGTGAGCTGTAGTTCTGATTTTTCAGGGTTTTAATCCCTCAGCCCTTGTTTGCCTACTGTGTGACCTTGAGCAAGTCACCTAACCAGACAGGGCTTGGCGGGTATTGGGAATTTGGGCGAGGCTCCTCAATGATCTCCTGCACTGCAAGTCTAGTCTAGTAACAACCTGTGAGCTGAGCACTCCTGGATTGAAATCTTTTATATAAGCTGACTAATAGTACAAAAAGTGTAGTGTACAAAGTTATCATGGCATTTTATGTGTGGATGTTTAAGTGTCCAAAGTACAGCATGACATTTTACTATAGATAACTACAGTGTAGAATTCCATATTGCAGTTCAGCATGCATAAACACGTGAAATTAAATTTATCTACCTAAAAAATGAAAATATTTTGCAGTCTTCTCTGCAGCCCCTAGTCCCAAATGTGACAGGCTGTACCCTCTTGTATATTTCCTCCACAAGATACTACCTCAAACAAGGAAATGCATCTCTAGGTGAACTCTGTTTCATAGTTATACATATATTTAGTAATTGTGAAGGAAACTAGAGTATGGGATGAATACTTACTTTAAAAACATATTTGTGTCCTTATAAATCTGTGACAGTAACCTGTACAACAAAAATATTTGTGTATTATTTGAAAAAAAAATGAAAATATTTTCTGCCGAAAATGTTATTGAGCTCTTACGCCCACAATAAAATGATCTCTGAGTGTGTACTCAAGTTTGTCTTAAGTGCATGTGTCTTGAACATAACTTCAACCAATCTTTGTTGTACATTGTATTTCCTTAGGCTCTCCACGAGAATATCTTGAGCATTTCATATTTCCAGTCCTGCTTCCTGGAATGTCTGAGATGATTCATCAAGCTAAAAAAGAAAAATGCTTTGAGGTACTTAGAAAATGTTTTCAAATATAGTTAATGTCTTATTTGAACTTTTTGTGAATGTACATCATGACTTGTGGTATATGTATTGTCATGGTAACATACAAAACTAAAATGAAATAATTTTTTGTCTAACTTTATTAAGTTGAGTGATAACATTCAGATAATAATTTACTTATGTAATATTCTGTTAATGCATTGTACTTTCTCGTATCCGAGTTGCACCCTGGCTGCAGAATTATTTGGATGTGATATCTAGGACCATTATTTGTCCTTTTCACTTTATATCTGACAGTATTATGGCTATGTGAGTTATGTTTTCTTTTCAAACTTCAAGGGACTTGCCAACTTGCACAAATCGCTTATCAATTGTATAGCATTAATTCTATGGTATTCAGACTACTTTCAGATTTATAGTCTAGTTGCTGTTAATGTGTGCTGACAACAGATACAACAATTATGCTTTCAAACATGCTCGTTTCTTGAGATACAGTTTATTAATTGTAAAGCTTCAGACAGTGGCATTTTACACTAATCCATGTACATGGCTAAAATTAGACGTGATTGAAGTGATTTCTCATACTACACATTATAGTCTTCAGTGATAGACAGTTAAAGGGATAACAAAGCTTACTTTTGCCATACAACTTATGTAGAATCATACAGTTTAATATTTGTGACACTGCTCAACCACTAACATTTCTTTTGTTGGTTAATTAATTTACAAGAGGTCATTCTTACAGAAAGTTGTATCTACCAAAATGATGTGACTTAGAGCTTTAGTTTATTAAGCATAAATGATTACTTCTGTGCTTAGTTTGATACAGCAGTTTGGCAAACGTGCAGTGAAGTAGCAGTAGATATGATGCCAACTTTGCTATCTCTTATACCTTAAGATCTCACATTAATTTGTGAGAAGTAGTACAGGTATTTGCTTGGTTTTCAGTGATAATATCACTGAAGATGATAAAAAGTTTACAAGTAAGTATGGTTGTATATGCATTATTAGGGTTAAAGAGCAACTGTAAAATATTTAAAATTTCTATTTTGCAAGTAGTTAGCCATGAGGCAGATGATTTTGCTTTCATTGTATGGTAAAAGGGCAATACAATCATTCTGGTTGTGTGCCTTTTCCTCATTGGAGTTGCAGGTAAAGATTATGGACAAAATTCCAAAAAAAATCACTTACGTGACACATAAGGTCCTGATACTGATTAACTGTGTAGTAGGAGAGACTTTGTGTGATGGGATCTGAACAATAGGCAGTTCACTAGCACAAAGAGAACAGGTGACACAGTGGCCAGTACAGTGCCCTTATGAGCCCAGTAGTTTGTATGTAGCATGGTTGCAATAATGTGCATTCATATGAGCAATAAAGTGCCAGTATGAGCATAACTGAGAGCCCAGATAAGGGCTACATGGCAAAGTCTCTGCATGTTTGTATTATAAATGGAAAGGAAATAGGTGCATAAGACAGGTAAGAAATGGAAAGAGCAAGAAGAGGAACACATAAAAAGGCAAAGGGAAAGGGAGAATGGTATGGGCGGTGGAGAAATGGTATATTTTTTGTGGGTTAGATGCCCAATTTGTTATATTTTCAAGAAGGATGGAGAGGAAAAGAAACATGGGGAAGGTATGGGTAGAAAAAGGGTATAGGGATGACAGCAGGAGCAGATAAACGATCAGAGAAAAAAGACAAAGACAAATGCTGACACAGTAGAGGAACCCAAAGGAGACACTCAGACAGAGGGAGGACAGTTAGTGATAGAAAGGATTGGACAACAAATTGTGGAAGGGAATGAAACAGAAAAAAAGAATGCCATGAAGGGGGATAGGATTGGGTGATGGCTAATTGCTTTGGTGCGTAGTACCACACCTAACCTGAAGTCAGCCTCCTCCATGACTACCCTCATGGCTGGGCTTAGTCATTGTTGGCCTGCTGTCAGGGTCAAGCAGCTGTACAGTTCTGCAAGTAACAACAAGATGTTCTCCAAACTGTCAATGTGGGTGACCAACTGTCAGATCCCAGTACAGCAATTACCAGGTATTTTACCTTTTGCTGGTTGATGTACTGGGATCCAGTGATGCTCACTGATGTGCAGCCTGCCCACCCACCATCACATACAGACCACCACAGGGCACCAAGGATCTCCCAAGTTAGCCTCATTGGATCACCTTCATCACCCTGCAGATAGGTGGCTACAGATGACTGGGATCCCAATAGGTAATGCAAAGCAGTTATGTGATGTGACAGCCTCTGAAAACCACATCCACATCTATCTCTAACACTGCATAAAATTTGAATGTAAATTGAAAGAAAATCAAAGGCAAAAGCTGTTATCAGTAGTGTAGCAAGGATGGGGCGAAGACGGCAGCTACCCTGGGCATGAGGTGTTAGAGGGTGCAATCTTGAAGTGCCATTGCTGCATTCTTCTTTTTGTAATGGAATTTCTGAATGTTGGTACAGAAAACAACTTCAGTGCCACTTTATGTGGGGTAAGCTGTAGCTACAGTTTAAAATGTAACAATTGTTATTTTTTTTTTTGGCTCATCCACTAACAAGCTTGTGCAGGGAAGGGTGTATATATGGCTGGTGTATCAGAGCAGAGGGGGCATGTGCCCTGGAAGAGATGAGGAGGTGGACTGCCACTTTGGAGAACAGCCCTAGGTCAATAAATTCCAGCTACGCCTTTGGCAGTTATTAGTAATATGTGCTGCACTGAATAGCAGTACAGGCCCTGGAGGAGTAAAGTACTGTCAAGTATGCAATTACTTGCAAAAAACAATATAGCTACCTGAGACAAATGTACATTTGTTGCAAACAGTGTGACTGCAGGAGGCAGTGAAGATAGGCTTTACCATTCCCCTGAAATGTATTGCCCAGCTGATAATATATTATTAGCAAGTGGAAGACACGGCATACCAAATGTTGATTTGCATTCCACCAGGGCAGACAATGCCACATAATATCCCACCACAGAATTCCAAAAGGACTACATATTTTAGTCTCCATTCTGTATCAGGTAGGAGCCCTTCTAAAATCTGTATTATTTTATTGAGGAACCTCATTGGATATTCCAGTTGTTGGATGTGCCTGGTTAGGTACATACCAAATGGGGTATTCTACACAATGATAGATCTGATGAGTGCTGAATACAGTAAACAATTACCTTCTTGAACCTAGATACTGTACCTTTGTTTATAAGTTGCACAATTTAGAATGATTTCCTCACTACTGTAGGCAAGTGGAGGTCAAAGGATAGATTACTGTCTATGGGTGTCCCCAAATCCCTGACTACTTGGTCAGCTCTTTTGGGTGTTTTGTCATTATGGTAGTTACCAGGGGTGGCTGACTTCCCGAAGGCTCCTATTATGCATTTTATGGCATTTAGTTTTAGTTCATGGTTCTGATAACAGTTGATCTGAAGTAGGCAGACTTCATTCGGATGCAACCTGTGGGTATCGGATCCGACCTCGGATCCGAGCCGGCAATTCAAAAGCTTAGGCTCCGAGCTCCTAGCTCCTCCCTCTTACCCATAACCCCTTGCCAAGCCCTGACTGACCTCAGATTTCGTTTGCCGCTTTTCAAGTAGCTATGGATTCCAGAGCTCCTGGCGTTTGTTGAAGTTCAGATAAGAGTTTTTGACAGAAAAAGTTTTAAAAATCTCTATTTTTGTTGTTGATATAGTTAGTGTTGAGTGTGTTTAGGCGTTCCTCTCTCTTTTATTTAATTTTTCTCGGGTTTTTGCGTAGTTTGTTTGTGTGTGCTTTGTGTTAGGCCTTAGGGTTGTGATGTCTGAAGCCCATAAGGCTGTTTTCTCGAAATGTACCGAGTGTGGCCATAAGCTGTCCCCAGCGGATGGCCACACTCGTCATCTTGGGGGTTGAACACCTGTCATCTGGTTGTACCATTTGTGCAGGGTTCAACCCCCGGGCTTTGAGGGAGCGGAGGTCGAAGCTGGTGCTGGCGGGTCTTTTACCTCCAGATACCACTTTGGCCTCTGCCCCTTCCACTCAGCAACCTGTTGCTGTGGGTTCTCCCCCTCCAGCTGGGACTCAACCTCCCTCTAAGTTGCCGGAGGGGAAGGAATCCTCTAGGGAGAGAGAGAAGAAGGAGAGGCACAGGGAGAGGCACCACAAGCGGAGAGCCGAAACTTCCAGTTCGGCTCCTCCATCTAAGCGGGCCTCCCCTGTGCCTTCTAGCTTTCCTCCTCCCCTCGGTTCTCTCCTGGACCCGAGGAGGAGGAGGCTAGCCCTTCTAGGAGGTCTCCGAGGCGGCTCTCTAGGTCCGCTTCGGTGGCCTCCACCAGGTCAACCTTTTCAATGAGTGAAGCTGATATGGACCGGATGATGAGGAAATTCATCCAGGCCCAAATGCAAATGGGAGTGCTCCTAGCCCCCCCCATCCGGGAGGGGCTTCGACCCCTTTTTTCACCCCCTTGGCTCCTTCTCCGACCCATACCACGGGTTTGGAGCTGTCGGCGCCGGGCAGATTTGGATCCGGGGGTGGGTCGGATCCGATGGGTTGGCGCACCTCGGATCCGTCCCATCCCTTGAGTGCTTCGGGTACTTCGGACCCGACCTCTTGGAGCCGAGGGCCGAGCCTCGGATCCGAGGGAGCTGGTGTGTCTTTGGCTCCGTCCAGGTTGGAGCGCACCGGTCTCTCGGATCCGACGGTTTCGGCTCCGACTCCGATCCGTGCGTCGGATCCGAGTGGGGGTCGGCTCTCGGGGCTTAGAGAAGCTGGCTCCCCCTCGGCTTTCGACGTAGTGGAAAGGGCACTGTTGAGGACATCCGGACCCCCGGTCCCTGCCACGGCTCCATCCCGCACTCCCTTGCAGTTGGGCCAGGCCCCCACCAGCCGGTCCCAGGGACAGCCCGCCTCGATGTCCCAAGTGGTTCCCTTGGAACATCCAACTGCTGAAGAGTACTCCTCGGACAGCCCCCCCGATGAAGTACCTCGGAAGCGTAAGTGCAAAGGAGGCACATGGACTCCCCGAGTCCGTCACTGAAGACACAGACTTGGATGAAGGGAAGGCTCCCTAGGTCACCCCTGAGGACGTCTCATTTGGAGACATCATGGAGATGTTAAGGATCAGGGGGGGGTGGTCTGCCCCCAAGGCTTCTTCGGACGAGTCTGTGTTCTTGGAGGCATTCGAGGCGGGCCCTTCTACCTCTTGGGTGTCCCCTCCTGCTGACCCCTGGTGGATCTTATTTCCATCAGGGCGTGGAAGGATCCGGACACCATTGAGCCTATCCCTAAGCGCCCGGACCGCATTCTTTCCCCTCCGTCGGACCGCACCCACTGGAGTAAGGGTCCCCCAGTAGATGCCATGATGATGGCTGCAGCCACGAAGAGGGAATTGGCCCAGGAGAGTCCCTCCATGCATCCTCCGGGCAAGGAGTCCCGCTCGATGGATCACATTGGGAAGCGAGTTTTTAGTTCAGCAACCTTCTCCTTGAGAGCGCTGAACTACATGGCACATGTCATTAGGATGCAGCGGGATCTGATTAAAGAATACGCTGCATCTCCCCTGGAGTCCATCTCGAGTGAGGATAAACAGGTATACTCCACCCGAATGGCCACTCTCAGATCAGTTTCCAATACATCTATGCGGCTGCTTTCTCATGCTACTGAGGGAGCCGCTAGAGCCAGCGGAGCAGGCCTAGTCATGAGGGGACAGGCCTGGCTCCGCCATTGTGATTTTGCAGAGCCCTTCAAGGTGACCTTCGCGAATGCCCCCTTCGATGGTTCTGCCTTGTTTGGCAAGACTGTTCGCGAGACATTAGTCCAGAGCGAAAAGGATGGGAAGACGCTGTCTGCCGTCGGAGTCCGCTTCTCAGCTCCCCAGAGGTCCTTCTCTAAGAACCAAAAGGGACAGAAGAAGATGTGGTTCCGGAAGTCGCAGCAGTCCAAACCTGCTCCGGATAACCAGTTCTTCCGTGGCAGAGGAGGACGGGGAGGTCGTCGTGCTAGAGGCAGGGGGGCTCCTGGCAACTTTGGGTCCAGAGAACCTTTCTCTGATAGACCCACGCAGCAGCCCTGAAGGGTTGCCCGGCTGTCCGTCTCTGGAGGCAGTCGGGGGGCGGTTTTCGAGGCACCTGACTTCTTGGGAGTCCATAACAACAGACAGTTGGGTGCTTCGTGTCATATCCAGAGGATATTCAATTCCCCTATTCAAGGTTCCCAAATCTCGCAGCCTCCCAGATGTTCCACCCGACCAAAGGGAGGCGGCAGCTGTCGAAATCGAACAGCTGCTAGAAAAAAGAGCTATCCAGCGTGTCCCCCGAGATCAAACCGGATTAGGGTTTTACTCCAGGTTCTTTTGGTGCCAAAGAAGGCGGGGACTTAAGACCAATCTTAGACCTTTCCCAGCTGAACCTGTCAGTAACCAAGCAAAAGTTCCGGATGGTCACCCTGCAATCTATACTTCCCCTCTTGAGGGAGAACGACTGGATGTGCTCCATCGACCTCAAGGATGCGTACTACCACATTCGGATGGACAGACGATCCAGGAGGTTTCTTCGCTTCTGGCTGGGAGCCAGTCATTACCAGCTCAGCGTCCTCCCCTTTGGTCTCACCTCAGCCCCCAGGGTGTTTACCAAGGTGCTAGCGGTGGTAGCGGCCCATCTGAGGCTCCAGGGATTACAGGTCTTTCCGTACCTGGACGACTGGCTCCTGACGGCATCATCAAGGCATCTTCTGTGCTCAGCCAGGGATTACTTTCTTCAACTAGCACCAAGGCTGGGCATCACGATCAACTGGGATAAATCTTTACTGAACCCCACACAAGTTATAGATTTCATAGGAGGAAGACTAAACACCAGATCAATGCGAGCCTTCCTCACCCCAGACCGTATTGCCAACCTGAAGTGTCATGTGACAGCGATCCTGCAACCATCTCCAACTGCAGCTTCGGTCCTGAGGGCCCTAGGTTCTATGGCGGCAGCTATTCCGCTTCTCATTCATGCTCGTTTACGCATGCGGGTGCTTCAATGGACCCTTCAGGTTCAGTGGTCCCCTCTTTGTTCCTCTCTAAACGCTCCGATTGCGGTCAGCAGGGCGTGCAGGGACTCCCTTCTTTGGTGGCTTCTTTCTCCGGAGCCCCTGGCAGGGAGACCTTTTTGCGCTGCATTTCCCCGAGCCACAGTGACCACGGACGCTTCTTGCCTCGGGTGGGGGGGGCATTCTGCGGGAAAGATTGTCCAAGGCACGTGGAATCCCACAGAGACGTCATTGCATATAAATGTCCTGGAAATGAGGGCGGTGCTCCTAGCGTTGCAAGCACTTCACCACGTTCTTCCTTCAGGGACTATTGCGATTCAGACAGACAACATGTCGGTAGTCTGGTATATCAACAAACAGGGAGGAACCAGGTCTTACCCCCTTTGTCGAGAGGCCATGAGAGTCTGGGAATGGGCAATTTCCACCAAACGCTTTCTGGTAGCAACGCACATTCCGGAAAGTCCAACATCCTTGCGGACAAGCTCAGTCGCACCATCCTTTCTCCACACGAGTGGTCTCTCAATCCTCAAGTAGCGAAGAAGATTTTTGCCGTTTGGGGGCAACCCTGTTGCGATCTTTTTGCCTCTCCCTCAAACGCCAAATGCGACAATTTCTTCGCTCTGCTTCCCCCACCAGGGGAGTTCCCGAGAGATGCTCTGGTGCATGCTTGGCCTCCCGGTCTCCTTTATGCCTACCCTCCACTTCCTCTGATGGAGAGGCTTCTGCAGAAAGCCAACAGTTTGGGGAGCAGAATGATTCTCATTGCCCCGTTCTGGCCTCGACAACCTTGGTTCCCCTTCGTATGGTCTCACAAAATCAATCCACCCTGGATTCTGGATCCAATTTCGGATCTCATCTCCCACCCTCTGGGAATGTCGGTTCCCAATCTGCGGACCCTGAAGTTGACAGCTTGGCTGCTCCAGTTCCATCCTTAATTAGGACTCCCGGTATCTCATCACCGGTCAAGGCCATTTTAGTGGCAGCTCATAAACCTTCCACCAGGCAGGTTTATCGGAGTAAATGGAAGAGATTCTCTATTTGGGCAGTACAGAGAACTTTGGATCCTTTCTCGGCACCTATGTCAGCGGTGCTGGATTTTCTAACAGACCTCTTTCATCAAGGGGCTAGTTCTTCCACGATTAAGGTACAATTGGCAGCTATCTCGCATTATCACATTGGTCATGACACAGCTCCCCTTATGACGGCGAAATTATGCAAAACATTTCTCAAAGGAGTTTTTGTTGAGGCCTCCAGTCAAGGAGGTTGTACCACCTTGGGACTTGTCTTTAGTTCTGCAAGCCCTTACTGCTCCTCCCTTCGAGCCTGCAGCTTCTACTGATTTAAAGTACCTTTCCTGGAAGACTGCCTTCCTGGTAGCTATCACTTCAGCCAGAAGAGTGTCTGAGCTTCAGGCTCTATGCGTCAAGCCGCCTTACCTTTCTTTCTTCCCTGATAGGGTGTGCCTCAGGACCAATCCTTCTTTTCTTCCGAAGGTCTCTTCTGAATCCAATATTAACCAATCAATCAATTTACCTGTGTTTTTTCCCAAGTACTCAAACAAAGGAGAATACAAATTGCATTCCTTGGATGTTCATAGACAATTACGTTTTATATTAACAGAACAGCTGGTCACAGGAAATCAGATCAGCTGTTCGTCTCCTTTGCTAAATTTGCTCTGGGTAAAGCAGTATCTAAAGTCACACTATCTAAGTGGATTGCTAATTGTATTCTGCAGGCATATGACACTTCAGGTAGACCTGCTCCTCAGAGGGTTACGGCTCATTCTACTAGGGCAGTTTCCACGTCAGCCGCCTTTAAGTCCCGTGTATCATTGGATGATATCTGCACGGCAGCTACTTGGGCCTCGCCTCATACTTTTATTTCTCATTACAAGGTGGATGTTGTTTCTAGAGGAAGAGCATCCTTTGGCTCAGCGGTGCTCCGAAACATCCTTCCATGACGGCCGCCCAAGATTCAGGTAGCTAGGGACTCTGTCCCACAGGTTGCAGACGAATGAAGTCTGCCTACTTCAGATTTAGAAGTTATGTACTCACCATAACGTTCCATCTGAGTAGGTGACTTCATTCGGATGCAACCATCCCCCCCTCCATCCCCCTGACCTTTATAGAGTGAGTATTTATGCTGTTTTAGTGTACTGTTGTCAGTATTTTTGAGGCAAACTCAATCTGAGGTCAGTCAGGGCTTGGCAAGGGGTTATGGGTAAGAGGGAGGAGCTAGGAGCTCGGAGCCTAAGCTTTTGAATTGCCGGCTCGGATCCGAGGTCGGATCCGATACCCACAGGTTGCATCCGAATGAAGTCACCTACTCAGATGGAACGTTATGGTGAGTACATAACTTCTAATTTGCATCAGCCCTTCTTGGAGAACATTAGTGATGGTGGGAGATTCTCTGACTGCTCCTAATTTGCAATCATCTGCAGATTTGGCTAGTCAGAGGTCCTTGCCTTGGCCTTGATCAGAGAAGTAGATGCCAAAAATGAGCAGTCCCAGGACTGATCTGCGAGGGACTGTGCTGGTCACTGGCTTGTTTGAATAGGTGGACTCCCCAATTCTTACTTCATGGGTTCTGTCTGTAAGCTGTCTGGCTGTCCATTGGGTAATATAAGGGTTTATACCTAACCTCCTGAGTTTGTCAACAATGCCTGATTGGGGTCTGTGTTTTGCCTTGGTCCATTGCTTTGGTGACCTTCTCAAAGATGTCCATCTGGTTGAGTAGGCATGACCTGCCCTTGACAAAACCAAACAGGGTTGGATTCAGTATCTGGAGGTTTCTTATATCATTACCAATCATTTTCATGATATTATTTGTACAGCTTTCCATATGAGACTAGAGAGACTTATGGGTCTATAGTTTCCAGAGTCCATGGATCGCCCACATTTAGCCTGCCTCTAGCATCAGCAATAATATTTTCAAGTGGTAAGTCCCCAGACACAAATCACTGGTGTCAGTTGGACATGTGCAGGATGTGGGAGTCATGGGAAATACCTGTATGGGTCACAGACACATTGTATATATCAGAATGCTAGGAGTTTTTGGAGATTTATCTGATGGATAAGAGCATGAAGATAGATTACTGAAAGTCACTTTCAGTGATCATTAATTGTTGGACTTTTCTCCAATGTTGTGACACTGTGGAGTTGATAAATATAAGTTGAGGGGTGTGGGGTCCCCCCACATGGAGGGTTCAAGGGGGGGGGGGGCTTGTCCCTCTACAAAAAAGTTTGTTCTGTTATCCAGTGAAAGTGGCTTTTAGTGATATTTGTTTAAAAATTTGTCCACTGGATAAATATTATTTGTTGCGTAATCATGAATCCTTATACCCTGTGTGTCACTAGCTGGTAGTTGATGGTGTGAAAATCCTTCTGGTTGATATATTGGTGTAATTCACAGAATCCCCACACAATGGTGTGTTTCACTTTTATGGCCTTTGGGAACCACATATGCTCTTTCTCATATACTGCAGCATAATATGAAGTAATTGGTGTTGTATTCATGTAACAGATGCCTGTGATATGCCGTCAGTGTCCCCTAATGATCACTGGAAGGTTTCTGTGGGGAAAGATAGTTATATATCTGTACTTTAGTGTCCACATGGATTTATATTCTTTGCATTCCATGGAATCTCATGCAAGGGTTGTGCATGTTAACAAGCTCCTGTGTGGTGTCACTGTCCATGCAATAGCATTTGACTATATTCTTGTCATGGGGGTGGCAGTATGGTAGGCACAGTTGGATCCTTTTCTGATGTGGAGGGTAATGATGCACACCATTTAGGACACTGGCTGAAAAAACAACCTCACACATATACTGCTTCACTAATACAGATGCTACTACTAACATCTTATTTGGGTCTCTGACTCTGTTCATCTAGAAATCATGGTGTATAAATTCACTGGTGGCTGCAACTCATTGTGCAATTTTAATGCATTTCTGAATCCCTCTGTCATGTTGTTTACCTTCATATGCATTTGCATTTGGACTCATTATCATGCTGTTGCTCATTATCATATCATTATATGGTTATAATGTTACTCATTTCCTTATACAGTGATGCTGACTGCAATTTCTCCAGGTTGTGGGATGGCACTATCTGTGTCACCGGACATGCACCATCCTGTGGTTTGCCACTTAGTGCAAATTTTGACTAATGCATTGTGCTATTTATTAGTGAATCCTGGCCTATAACTTGGAGCCAGAAATAGCCTCAGTTATACTGACAATAAAGATGATTTTGCATGAAAGCAAAGAAAGAAAAAAAAGTGTGCCATGCTTTTAAAAATGACAAACATAAGATCTGGATGTATAAAGATCAGCTTCTGTCATTAACTCTGGAACATGAGAGTATAAGTATGTGAACCACTGTCACTTAGTTAAGGCTGTAAACACAAGTACTAGTCAGTGTGGTCATGTTTAAAGTTTGTGTTTTGGGGTAAACTGTAAGCAAAAGGCACTGCTTTTCTTTTCACATGGTAGAAAACTTACTGTTGAGTTCCTCTGCTTTACTTTGTCAGTCTTCTCCATAATTTTTGTGAAAAATAGATAAAATGGACTGTATTTGGATTTGTTTCTAGCTATCAGCTTAACTGTGATTACCTAAGTTTTCAAGTAAACTTGAGTGCTAATTTAACAGAATTTCTATTTAAAGTTATGTTGGTCTAAAGTGAGCTTGTGCTGAAGTAAGGCTTCTATCTGAACAGAAAAAAAAGCTTGGTTTTGTATGAAGGGAGACATTATTTAACTAATAAAATTGTAATTTTCTTTATCTATCTGTACTGCTCCTGTCGTTCTGTAAACAGTTACTCTTTCTAATACTCTTGCTGTTCTGAAAGCCCATAATCCTTTCAGCTTTGCACAGTTTTTGAGCTAGATTTACTTTCTTGTTAGAAAATATTCCAGTTAGACTTGTAAAATAAATATTTTGACTTTAAATTGCTTTGGATGTTATCTGTTGCAAAATAATGGCCAATGAATGTATTTTAGAATGTATACATTTGAAATTCCATAAAAATAAATACATAATAAATGAAGCAAAAAAGCTACTTCTGTGGAGTCAGTGCATCTGGGGTCCAGGGTTGGTTATAGGTTTTTTACAAGTTAGCACATGAATGAGGAAGCCACAAATATGCAACCTTTTGTAATACAAGTAAACATCATACCCCTCGTAACCCTTAAAAGATTGCTATTTCACTTAACACACTTTTTTTCTGTTTAGGATGGGATTTTGCTGTTGTGAAAAATAAATCGGGTGTTTTTTTCTTCTTCCTTTCTTGCTAATTGTGTAATGTTAACTGCTTGTAAGACCCTTTTGTGACATTACCTGCTGTATAAGGAGCATAATTTAAGCTGTTTGTGCAAAACAGAAAAGAAAATCAAAAAATTATCAAAAAGAAATGGACATATACAACATAATTATGTACATGCAACTGAAATCAGTTGCAAACAGTACTGCAGCAACATGAGTGCATAAGTAAGTACAAAATATACATTTTAGGAGCAATATTTACATAATGTTACCATGATGTACAGAGATTGCTTGTTGTTTAAGAAGCATTGTAATCAAAATGCAAAATATTATCTTAACAGCATTGCTTACATAATGTTACTGCAGTGTACTGAGGTCATTTGTTGTTTCAGAAGCTTTGTGATTAGCCATTGTCTGTAAAATATTGACACTTTAAGCAATTCAAAAGTTTTTTTTTTTTTTTAACTTCTTCTTAAAGGTAGTAAAAGTTGCTAATCCCTAATATGAACAGATAGATTATTACAACTAGCTGGTGCAAACTATTGTTTTTTTCCAAGAGCATTTGTGAACATGTATTAATAGAATGTTAGATTGCGCGTCACTGTGTCATAAAGGGTAATGAAAAGAGGCTACCTACGATCCTGTGTGATTTAGGAGCAAAGCTTGAGATGTAATCATTTAAAAGTAAGTATATTTAATAATAACAATCAGATAAATCTTCTGGACAAGAGTGTCCCTTTTCTGTCGTAACCCAGTAGCACTGTTAGATTAAGTGCCATGCTCAGAGACACACAGTAATCTAATGGAAGCTGAGGGAATCAATCTAAGGACTAAAGTTACTTAGCTGGTTAAAAGGTTTGTGCTGGGCCCCAAAGATTAGAGTTTTAGTGAATGATGAATTAACTGGAGAAGCTGAGGCTGAGATTATGAGGCAATGATACCCTGTTCCCAGTCCTTCTCTTTTGGCTATAGAGATCTTTGCTCACAAAGTACATGCATTTATTTACAATCACCCAGGGATGCAGAAGAAGTTGATGGTATATGCAGATGACTACTTGTTTTTGGCAAATAGATAACCTGGACTTGGCACTTAAAGGAATCTATCATATATTTGAGAATTTTGAAAATAAATCAGGTTTGAAGTGTAATTTCAGAAGATGACTTGGGGTGAACAGACTGGGAAAGGGTGTAAGGGAAGAATTGATGGGTAGAAGTACTGGGGTGAAATATTTGGGGAATGAAAGTTTATGACAGGTTAGATTGGACTATTGAAATGAACTACAGTGAACTGGTGCAGCAAATCAACAGTCTGTTAGACAGGTAGAGTAAAAGGTTTTATATTTTTCTTAGGTAGAATAATGAAGCAATAACTCACAACTGGGTGTGGGTAATAAGAAAAGCAAAACAGGGCAAGTGGCTAAAGACTGGTTAAACACAAATCAAATTATCCAAGTAAAAGAATAACCAGTCAACACGGCAGAAGCCAATGAATTTACAGTTCCAAAATTTAATAAAACAGTGTAAAAATGTTAAAAACAAACAAGAAAGAGACACGCGTTTTCACAACTATCCATGTGCTTCTTCAGATCTAATAGAATAGGCACAGAATGCTACTTAAATACACAAAGTTTGAAATCTAGCTCTTAAGGTCATGTGACATAAACAGCGGTCTTAAAGAAACACAGTCATTTAATCCTTTCTTTCTGTCACTTTGTAGTTCTAAGATACGTTTAGTCTCAATACATTCTGTTTTCGTTTTAACATCACCACCTCTAATGCTGACATTAAGAAGTTGTAGCACAAGAAACTTAAACTTATGAGTATCTCCAGCGGCCAGAATATATTTTGACAATGCATTCCTTTTATTATTTCCAGCTACATCATAAATGTGTTTACATATACGGTCTTTCAGTACACCAACATAGAAACTTTTACAAACAGTGCTGCTCACTAAATACAAAAGATTCCAGCTCTTACAGTTTGCAAAAAAGTTAAATTTATTAACACTCTTGCTCTCAGGATGCTCAACTCTATCAGTAGTTTCAATATTGAATATCCTGGGTATCTGACGTCAACTTCTGCTATGTTGAATAATGTCGACTGTAGACATCGGAGACAGGATATTCGACATGTAGCTGTAAAATCATTTTCATTTTTGATGTTTTATGTTGTTGTATTGAACAAACAACAAAGTGCAATTCAAGCATTTGATAATAAAACTTCATGCACTATAGATTGGATATTTAGACAGAAACAGAGTAACAAATTCAATCCCTGTATGACTGAGTATCACTGTAAAAAGTGATACCACATCCATTGCAATCAACAGAAAAATATCACTACTGTTGGTATTGGACCACTCAAATAAAGATATTAAAAAAATGGTTAGTATCTCTAAGGATAGTGTTGACTTTATCTAATACTGGTTGTAGTTGCTTTTCAACAAATATAGATAAGGGCTCAACTGTAGTAAGGGGATGGTTGGATACTCTACCAAGAAATATTCAAACAATTCCTTAGTAATATCAACTTCCATCAACAGATCATGTAAAGTGGAATATATTCCTGATAACAATTTATCTTCATCAGATTTAGAGTAAACAGCATAAGTGACACCATCAGATAGCATATTACACATACTCTTAGTATACATTGAGGTGTCCATCACAACAGTGGCACCTCCTTTGTCAGCTGGTATAAGGTACAAATGTTCCGGCAAAGTTAAATCAATGAGCACCTTAAACTGTGCTACAGTAAGTTTAAAGAAGTCTCTACAATGTTTACTTGGCAACAACTCACATATATCTTATTCACAGAGTTTCAGGAAAGTTTCAACCAATGGTGGATTCACTGGAACAAACTGACTGAGCCTCCTATAGATATCACTCTGAAGTCTGGAATTTAAACCATACATCAGTTTCAATGAAATATTCCGGACAAAATTGTGATGTCTATAGGAGACTCAGCTTGTTTCAAGAGAATTCTGCCATGTTGACTGGTTATTCTTTTACTTGGGTGTGGGTAATGCTGGATTAACCGATGGTTGGAGTGGTTTGATCATGAAGGGGAAGTCTGAATGAACAAGCAAAACTGACCGTGAATAAATCCAGCATTTTACACATGCAAGAGTGGGTTTATGCTATTATACAATGACATTTTTTTAAGAAAAAATTGCTTATCTTTCTTAAATAATATATTTGCATAATGGTGTGTAGTGTTCGTCAGTGTTCTTCTGCCTTTACTGATGTACTGTACCTGTGTATGGGACTTACAATCCCATGCTTGTACAAGTACATCAGTGCTGTTCAAAAGAAGCAACGTAGAAAAGGGAATCTCCATTGCTATTTTTTTATGCTACTTTTACTCTTAGTGCAAGAAACTAGGACAAAGCCCAACATAATGGATGGGGATGGGGTGGGGGGCTGGGAACAAAGGTAAAAAAAATAGAGACAAATTGTATTGCTCTTATAAACTTAAAAAGTTACAGGAACAAGAGGTTTTGTGTTAGCATGCATTTTCTGAAGGATATGAAGCCTAAACTTCTATTGTCTGCCATTACTTAATGACTTCCATTCCCAGTAGCTTACCAGAAAACAATTTTTATTAATGTGGCAAAGACCAAATCTATGAGGCAAAAATCTGGACATTCTGTGAATATCCAAACAGCTGAGAAGTACAAGAGACTGCCTAGTTTTAAGGAGGGACAGTACAGAAATACAATGAAAATCAGGTATGTTTGTGTTCCCTTACTTTTGTAGAACATACCTGATTTTTTCCTGTATTTTGTTTTACCCTCTGTAGCATACTCCAGTAGAAAGGTGGCCACTCAATGGTACTTTAGTGGCTGGACTTTTTTCTGTTGGTATATGCTTAATTTAAAACAGGCACACTAGACAGGCTGTCCAATCAGTGTGCACATTTTTGAATGGCAATGAGCCATTATTGTATAATTACTGTTCAGATTATGATTCTACCAAAGGCTCTGTATTTGTTCAGACAGTTCCTTACTGAGATTGATGATAAGTGGATTAAAAAGATACAAGCATGTTGTGATAACTTTGCATGAAGGAAGAGGAGAGGATTACAAATGATTGAGACTGGGGTAGATATGGAGGGTTAGCAGTATGCCCCATTTTAATTTATATGAATTGAGAACATTTGTCTCATATATTTTGAGAGAGAGAGAGTGATGGGTTAGAGAGTGAAAAGAATGCGGGGCACTGTGATCATTTAAGATGTGTTCAGGAAATGTAGGGGAACGATGCCTGAAATTTGTAGATGATGTGGATTGAAGTGACTATTTTTTTAAATGTTAGATTTAGGCATATGGACCACTCCACAGGTTAGTATACAACTGAGAAAAGGGAAAGAGGTAAAGAAAGTCAAAGATTTTAAAAATGAAAGGATTGGGGCAACGCTGATGTTTTAAGAGTAGACCGAGCTGGAAGGCATCTGGCTTTTATTAAGGAGAGTGGTTTATTGAAGTTTGAGCAGCTAAAGCTTGACATTAAGGGATAGTTTGTAAGAGGAGTATTTTGTAATCTTATAGTAAGGTAGAAAAGACTAGAGAAAAATGAAGAAAGGGTAAAATAAGAAGAGGACATTACATGTGGGGTTTTTATAGAGGAACTATCATCATTTGTGTCACCAAATGGAGACTGTTAAATTCAGATGGGATATGATGGAGTGGGCAAGCTTCTGAAAGAAAGAGTGCAAAGAGATTATGCACAGGATAGCAAAACGGAAGATGGTGCCAGTGATATGGTGTCAGTTTATGTGATGGATACTTATATGGTACAGAATTCCAAAGCATTTGAACATACAGTGGGGTACAGGAACAAGGAAGTATTGATGGCATAAAGAGGAAGAGTCATGTTATATACTGGGAATGTTCAGCTTTAATATATATTTGGAATAAAATATCTTGAGGAGTGTAAGAGCAATTATCAAAGACAAATGCTGAGAAACTTGAAATTTGTTCTTCTGGTTCTGTAGTAAAGAGCAGGGGCACAAAGCATCAGGGAAGATTCAGGTGTTATATATGAGAGAGAAAGTGAGAAATCGTGCTGCAAAAGGATGGTAGTGGAAGATACATAAACAATATAAAAATAAAATCAAAATCCACATTGGATCAGACATAATGTAAAACAGCTTTAATTATTAATAAGTATTTTCATCTTCTATATATGCACAAGACTTCTTCAGAATAAACAAAATACAATAAAACACCTCTTCTATAGAAAAATTCAAGCTGCATGTCCTGTTCAGTAACCAGTCAAATTAAAACATGCACCAACTTTATTGTTTGTTAAAATTCCATCTTAACTTTATACTAGAATGGTCATTCAACCCTGATGATAGTCTGCATTTAACCTGAGTTGCCATTCACCTTTTTTTCTAGGGCAATGTATAATAATCACCTGTTCTCCCATCTTGAGAGTGTGAGTTAAAAAAAAAAAAACATTTTTAAATTGGTTCTTGCACTCCCTTGGATGCTGGCACAGAGTATTTCTATGTCTCCACTTTTTATTGTATAAATAGGATCATCTGTGTGTCATGGCGATTTTGTAGTAGTTTTACCTATACTGAAACTTCACAGCTTAAGCAGGTAGTAATATGTATCACAGATGTCGTATTGCAGTCAGACCCACAAATAGTTCCAAAAGACTTGACCATATGGTACAGATATACTGACAGACCTTCATTAATGAATGTACAATGTTTCTAAAAGCCACATTTATATGTTCCTCAGCTCGTACCATATCTAACCCCATATCAGCTGGCTTATGCTCCAAATACATTTTTAATTGATAGAATTTTTTAGCATTCAGTCTTTGTTACCAGAAATTTTATTAGTCAAAATTTGGGTTTCCTAAAAAAATTCCAGTTATTTTAAAGTAGATTTCTTATTTAAAAAGCACCCACAGTGTGTTCTACCACCATTGTTATCAAATGTTTGTTTAAACAGTTCTCCTCTTCAAATGTGTAGTTTCAGGAATGATTAACTGAATTTAACTTTAAAACAGATGAGCATTCACTAGTCTTTTTTGTATAACATCGAGTGCTGCCTTATCTGTATCCTCTTTGTTAAACCTCTCTCCAAGAATAAACCCTTTTAAAATTCTACTTCCTTTCTAAACAGGTAGTCATGCATGGTGAGCCTAACCACTTGATTTCTTATCACATTGCTTTTAACATGTCACAAATGGCAACCATCTGCATACAACTAAAAATTCTAAATTCAGGCTTCTTTGTATGCTTGAGCCGAAGCCCTTGCCATCAACAGACAAATTAATTTTAATGTCCAGATGCATAATATCTGTTTTGGAAGTAGTCATAATAAGGTGCCAAAATGTGATTTGATTTATAATGGAGATGCAGTTTTTTAAGGCCTCTTCATCCTTCTCCCCAATGAAAAATAAATCATCAATATGCATTTATAAAATATAATGCTGACAGATTCTTGCCTTTTTTCTTTCTAATAATAACCTGTACAGGAAGTACAGGAGAGTATACAGAGGAAGAGGTTGCCGAAGAAGAAGTTGGATTGTCAGAAAGATTAAGAAAGTAGGCAGGAGTACAAGGAGATGAGGCATATGGTGAAGAGAGAGATGGTGAAGGCTAAGGATAAGGTATATGGTGAGTTGTATGAATGGTTGGACACTAAGGAGGGAGAAAAGGACCTGTACTGATTGGCTAGACATAGGGACCCCTCCTGGGAAAGATGTGCAGCAGGTAATGGTGATAAAGGATAATGAGGAAAATGTACTCACAAGCAAGGAGAGTTTGTTGAACAGATGGAAGGAGTACTTTGTGGGGCTGATGAATGAAGACAATGAGAGAGAGAAGGTTGGATGATGTGGGGATAGTGAATCAGGAAGTGCAATTGATTAGCAAGGAGGAAGTAAGGACAGCTATGAAGAGGATGAAGAATGGAAAGTCTGTTGGTCCAGATGACATACCTGTGGAAGCATGAATGTGTTTAGGAGAGATGGCAGTGGAGTTTTTAACCAGAAAAAAGTGAGAGGATGTCTGAGGAGTGGAGAAGAAGTGTATTGGTACTGATTTTTAAGAATAAGCGTGATGTGCAGAGCTGTAATAACTACAGATGGATAAAATTGATCAACCACAGCATGAAGTTATGGGAAAGAGTACTGGAAACTAGGTTAAGAAGAGAGATGATTATTAGTGAGCAGCAGTATGGTTTAATGCCAGGAAAGAGCACTACAGATGCAATGTTGCTCTTAGGGTGTTGATAGACAAGTATAAAGAAGGTCAGAATGAATTGCATTGTGTCTTTGTGGACTTAGAGAAAGCATATGACAGGGTGCCTAGGGAGGATTTGCAGTGTTGTATGAGGAAGTTAGGAGCGGCAGAGAAGTATGTAAGAGTGGTACAGGATATGCACGAGGGCAGTGTGACAGTGGTGAGGTCTGCAGTAGGAGTAATGGATGCATTCAAGTTGGAGGTGGGATTACATCAAGGATCAGCTGTGAGCCCTTTCTTATTTGCAATGGTGATGGACAGATTGACAGATGAGATGAGATGAGACAGGAGTCCTTGTGGACTATGATGTTTGCAGATGACATTGTGGTCAGTAGTGAGAGTAGGTAATAGGTTGAAGAGACTTTGGAGAGGTGGAGATATACTCTAGAGAGGAGAGGAATGAAGATCAGCAGGACTAAGACAGAATATATGTGTCTGAATGAGAGAGAGGACAGAGGAATGATGAGGATGCAGGGAGTAGAGTGGGTGAAGGTGGTTGAGTTGGAATACTTGGGATCAACAGCTCAGTGTAATGGTGAGTGTGGAAGGGAGGTGAAGAAGACAGTACAAGCCGGGTGACATGGGTGGAGAAGAGTGTTAGAAGTGATTTGTGACAGATGTGTACTAGTAAGAGTGAAAGAGAAGGTCTACAAGATGGAAGTGAGACCAGCTATGATATATGCTTATAAAAATCCTTTGCAACTACTGAAGGATAGTTCCGATAATAGAAGCACAGAAAGTCCAAAGCAATACCACCACAGCTGTTTAAAATTTGCAACTTCTTTATTCCAAAGATAAAAGAAATATTTTAAAACCAGGTAAAGAGTCCTTTCATTTGCAATACGGTAAGTGCTTTCGGCTTTGCCTTCTTCAGATCATAAAGGTTAGGACTCCTTTTTCATTGATAAAAAAGTCTTTAGCTGATCAAGAATCTCAAATGAGCCATCGCCCACTCTCCAACCTGTCACCATAGTATCCAGTCACTGTCCATTTAGAGGTGCACACCTTATTTTCACACATTCCTGGTTCATCTATCTTTTAACATGGGTTTGAGCGAAACTATGGCATTCAAGCCTCGCGTCGATCTGCTCTTAAATGAATCATCCATTTAACTTAATTTTTTTCTGTATTGTTGGTTATATCACCTTCCTTTAATGCATTTTTGACATCTTTATTCCATATATCCCTAAGATGTCTCAAAATTCTGTTCCTGAAGGGTTGATCAGTCTTCCTTACATAGTAGGCTGGGCATTGTAAACAGGTAGCTAAGTAGATAACATGTTGTGTATTGCAATTCGCATTACATAAAAATGTATACTCTGCACTTGTTATTGGATGTCGGAAGAAATTGCTCGTATCTATCATGCTACAAGCTGTGCACTTTCCACATCTTGTTGTCCCTTTCTTCATACTGGTTTTACTTTTAGGATAGCCATCTTTGTAGCATAATAATCTTTTTAAGTTCTTTTTATTTCTAAAAGTAAATCTTAGTTCCGTCCCTACAATACTGCACAACTTTTCATCTTGTGTAAGAACAGGCAAGTACTTTTTCACTATATCTCATACCTCAGTAAGATCATTGGTATAAGTTAAGATAAAACTCAGTTGTTTGCTTTTAGGATAAGAGACTCGTTCATGGCTACTAGCTTCTTCTCCGGTATCTGTACTTCTTTTAAAAAAAGGTTTCCCCTTTTTTCTCGTTAGTGCATTCATTCATTCAGTAGTAACTGTTTCTTTCTGCGTATAAACTCTTTGTGTTAAACAAGCATTAATAACAAGAATATAAAGCACTATGACATTAAGAACGTTTCCCATCACTAAAACTTTCATACATATCCCAACTGTGAGTAAGATATATCCAAAGTTTTTAAAAGAACACAAGAAAATCACCCATAACCCTTTCTCCACATACAGTTACTACAAAAAATGTAATTTGCCATCAAGATACTTTAAATAATTCATGCCTATCATTTTTTGTAGAGTTCCTTCCTATTGGCAGCATAGGAAAGTTGGGGGGGGGGACAGTTGCCCCAGATGCAAAGTGTTAGGGGGGATAGTTCGGCCATGCAATACATCATCCTGATCTCTCATTAGTGCAACACCGGCTTTTAAAATCCTATATTGTGTTTGCAGTCAAACCTGATCTTTGTAGCACTTCTTATCTGGTCTAAACTGTAGCAACTGCTTGCTACATTTGCTATAGTTTAAAAGAAAAAAATATATATATATATTTTTTTTCAAATGAGAGGGGGGGGGTTGGGGCATGTCACACAAATGGGGCCTGATTGGCAGGAGTGGGGGCATGTCATATATCTGGCCAACTGGTTGGCATGCCATTAAAAAGAAAGTATGAAGAGCTGGGGAGTGGTGCACATAGATTGTGTATTGTCTGCAAGAACTCATTCTTTTATTTGCACAAATCCAAAACTCAGAGCTGCTGTTAGTTGAGGTAGGATACTCACGCTAAAACACTAGTAAAACTCAGTCCAAAAAGATGCGTGACTTTCCAATGAGCAATAAAATGAAAGTAGAAATTCAAACAAATAAATCCATGTAAGTTAGCAAATTGTTTATTCCAAACGAGTAAGCGCTTTCGCCAAAGGCTTCTTCAGACTCTTTACACAAACTAAAACTTTGAACATCACTTTTAAAACCAACAAAGGCTTGTGATAGGATCTCTATAATCACATGTTTCCTTCATTTAAAAATACAGTAACCCATTAAACTCAGTTCCATGAATGTTACCTTGTTCAGCTAAGAAAAATACTGGTATATTAAAAGTAAGAACTGAATAGTTCAAAATAAACATACATAAAAAACATACATAAAAAATGCATCGGTGCCCAAACATACATTATATTATATTAAACAATTGAGTATATCTCAGAGCCTTGTCATATTTACTTATCATCTCATGGTGCTTTAGGAAAATCTCGTACTGAACTTTCAGGCAGTATATATCAAAAAAGCCATTTCAGACTTGGTTAGTATAACCCAAACTGCTTGTAATGCACATATTTACAAAGTGTGACTTTAGATATTTCCGTGTTTTACTGGAACTGAGTTTAATGGGTTACTGTATTTTTAAATGAAGGAAACATGTGATTATAGAGATCCTATCACAAGCCTTTGTTGGTTTTAAAAGTGATGTTCAAAGTTTTAGTTTGTGTAAAGAGTCTGAAGAAGCCTTTGGCGAAAGCGCTTACTCGTTTGGAATAAACAATTTGCTAACTTACATGGATTTATTTGTTTGAATTTCTACTTTCATTTTATTGCTCATTGGAAAGTCACGCATCTTTTTGGACTGAGTTTTACTAGTGTTTTAGCGTGAGTATCCTACCTCAACTAACAGCAGCTCTGAGTTTTGGATTTGTGCATTTACTTTTTACTTTTGTCAGAGCTGCAGAGAGTGAGGATGGCGAATGAAAGTAATGTGAATATTGAACTGCCTTATGTACCGAGAGTGTTAGAACCTACTTCAAGTGTCCTGGACAGATTTAAGACTTGTGTCTCTGGGAGTACAAACCTACTCATGGACTTTAATCCAGTCGTAGATGGAGGAACTGATACTCAGTTAGGTATGACTAACCTGGATGTTTCCAAAGACTTACATGAATTAGAGACTGTGTTTACTAAATTAATCAAACTACAAGTTCAGAGACATTATTTTGAAGTATGTTTAAATAAGCAAATCATACCTCGTGGGCTAAGAGTACTAAAAATGCCCACCTCTGGTACTTCACTGCCAGATCTTCTATATCGTTGGCAGCAACTCAACCTTGAGTTGAGTTTTAGCTATATGAAACTTTTGATTGAATTTCACCTACCTGAAGAGGAGAGATTGAGATTGGTTGTTAACAATTTGTTTAAAGATTTTGAATGCAAATATAGTAATAATGAAATATGTATGAGTAAACTAAGAAAAGTTATAGAAGATGTGTTATTTTTAGAGAAAGCGGATGTTAGACCAGAAAAAGTAAAAATTACCAGGGATTTACGAGATTTTAGAAATAATAATGTTTTCACTTGGCCCAGGAAATGACACGAACTCACACTTCAATTCTGATTTAAATGGATCTCAGAGACCATCAGGTGTAACAGGTAAAAGTTTCAGGAATACTACCTTAACCACACCTGTTAACAAACCAGATAGTTATCAACAAAATATTAACACAGAAAATAGATTGTCCAACAAACTCACCCCACGTAATAAACAGAGTGATGGTCCTGAAGTTCCAATTATTGGAAACAGCACAGGACCTGATCCACAGTTGACAGAATCTAATCATATAGAGACAGAGACTCACAGCCCCTCACAGATACTAAGTAATGGGAGAGAGAACCAAGGTGAGTTAGGTGAGAGTTTGACAGGTTGCATCACAGGCGTACAGAGATCAGGTGCAGCAGTAGTTAGACCAAAAGCAAACAGTGCCATTTTCAATTCAAACAGATGTCGGCCCCTCCCCATAGCCCAGAACCATTTTTTGGACAAAAGAAGGTCCACAAGCAGGGGGAGACAGAAAAGGAAAGGCTCAATAGGCGAACAGGAACAACTAGGCCCCACAATCAAGGAAATGTGGGCGAGACAAAATCGTTAATCATGAATTTATCTGGTAGGGCACTGAATGAATATGAAATACAGGTCTTAAGTAAAGGCCTAGGTTTCATTCCTACAAAACCTAACGATCTAGTAGATACTATTATAGAAACAAAAATGTATGTTCGGAATTTACAATTAAGGTTGGATTTTGGCAACTCAGATAGTAGCCAAGTTATGAGTAAGCATCGTCCAAATAGTACATATGTTCCACAACTGAACCCGACTATAGAGGTATTTGGGAATGTAGTGGAAGATGAAATATATAGAAGTCATCAAGAGAATAAACCATCCAAACATGGACGTAATTTAAACTATAAACAAAGGCAAGCTTTGAATTCATTGAGAAATGACAGGTCTATTGTAATAAGACCAGCAGATAAAGGAGGACCGGTTGTCATTATGGACTATACTCACTATGCAAATAAAATGTTTCAGATGCTTGAAGATACAACTACATATACAAAAGTAACTAAGGCTAATTTAAATAACATGGTCTTTAGTGTTTACAATACCCTAGATGACCTGGTACTATCGCATGACATAACACAAGAGCTGTATGGATACCTAAAGGTGAACAATCCCACTATACCGATCATACAGGGACTTCCTAAAGTCCATAAGAACAGCAGAGACCCACCATTTAGACCTATTGTTGCAGGTCAAGGGTGGGTAACAGAACCCCTATCTATTTATCTAGAGAGTGTACTTAGACCGTTAGTTAATGGTAATAAGAAGATCCTGAAAGATAGTAAGCAATTTCTTTTAGACCTATATTCTCAAACTCACTCATTGGATACGAAACAACATTTTTTCTTTGTGACACTTGATGTGGTTAGCTTATTCACAGTGATCCCCAATGACGTAGGAATAAGACTGATCACTGAATATTTGAAAGCACATTCAGATTTCACTGATAGAAAGATTGACCTTGTGACCCTGCTACTAGAGACTATATTAACTAATAATGTCTTTGCATTTGAAGAAGTCATTTACTTACAGAAGGATGGCGTGGCTATGGGCACATCATGTGCAAATAGCTACGCCAACCTAGTCATGGCCAGATGGGAAGATATTTTTCTCTTCAATAATCTATCATTTATAGAACATGCTGCAATGTACTGTCGTTTTGTGGACGACCTCTTTTTTATATGGCTTGGAGATGAACCCTCCCTATTAAACTTTGTTTCTTACTTGGACAATACCACGGACTTCTTAAAATTTACTGCAAACTTCTCAGTTAGCAATCTTCCATTTTTGGACGTGGAAGTATTTAGAATGACCAATGGTATGATCAACACAACTATTTATAGGAAAGATTGCCAAAGAAACAATATATTACATAGACAAAGTATGCATCCCGGCCATGTATTTCAAAACGTCCTTAAAGGACAATTTATGAGGGTATCTAGATTGAATCCACAACAAGAAACTTATGTTTCAGGAATAGAGGACATGAAGGAGAGATTTCTGGAGAGAGGTTACAAAGAAAAGAAATATTAGACACTATTAACACAGTGGAGACCTTAAGAACAAGTACTGCGAAACCATATTTTATGGCACATGAAGCAATGACCACTAGCTCAGGTTCCCCTAGGAATGAAGTTAGAGCTAACCTTACTTTTAGTAAAATGAGCCTGCAAGTGAAAAGCATTATGAAGAAACACTGGGGTATTTTGAATTCAGATATAGAAGTTAGTGAGATTGCTGGCCCCACACCTCGTATAGCTTATAAAACCTTCCCAATCTGAAGAGTATCCTATGTAGACCAAGACATCCACTAGTTAACAGGTTGACAGTGAATAGAAACACAGTACCCTGTGGTCATTGCAATCAATGTATTTATATTAATAAAGAAACTAGTTTTGAGCACCCTACTACAGGACGCATTTACAATTTTAACACTAACACCAACTGTGAAAGTAAAAATGTCATATATATGGCTAAATGTTTAGGATGTAATAGTTACTACATAGGGAAAACAAATAGATCATTTAAGGAGAGGATTAGGGAACACACGTACCACCTTAGAGTAGGTACAGAAACCAATGCATTGGCTAGACATAAAAGTTCAACTGGTACCAGTCATTCCTTTAAGTTCTGTGCCATTCAATGTGTGTATGAAGGATTCAGATGGTGGTGATCTAATTAACAGAACTTTAGAACAAGAAACAAGATGGATCATAAGATTAAGGTCCGATAAACCACCAGGCCTTAACGATAAAATCCAAATAAAGCCATTTTTGAAAAGTAGAAGATTACGCAGGTAAAGAGATCTCCCACTAACTGTTCTAAATTCCACATTAGTTAGGTACATTTTCCTCACAACATTATGACCATGGTGTAGATGACCTATCTATATACTCAGACATATTGTAGGCATTTCATATACTTTCAACATTTGTCATAAGAAATGAATCTTAGCACACATATATTTAGTATTGAAAAGTACTGTTTATAAAAACTAATGTAAGACACCTCAGGATGCCATTCGGGATTAACAGAATATATGTGCCAAAATACTTCCCATTTCCCCTTTCCCCCTCATGTATTCCTTCCCTATATTTTCCGCTTCACCACATAAGAGTTTTAACATTTCACAATGTCTATATTTTAAATTTGGGTATCAAGGATGTAACAATTATAAAGTGCAATTAATGGTTGCTTAAGTCAGTGTGCTTATTTCCACCATTGTGGATCTGTACGAGAGTCAAGTTAATTATTAAGATATTGCTCTGTTTCCATATAGACGTTTTGTTGCTTCGTTTATTGTTGAAGCATTCTTCCACCCACATTTTTGTAAGTTACGTTCACATCCTGAAATGTCAAATGTCCCTGTTTATTAACGGAGATTGAAGAGACTAAGGCATGAACTAATGGACAGCTACTGAAAAGCTCGTCATGTACTTATGCCTGTTGTAAGCCTAATCGGCTTTTTTTTTTTTTTTTAAATAGACACAATGTTTATTTTTATGAACGCTATGGTACGTAAGTACGCACAGTAGCGTTCTTTGTTTTGCATTCAAGAATTAACCAGGCACATACGCGCAAGGAATACTTTGTTGTGCTGTGAATTTTAAAAGCGTTTCAGAGTCTGCAGAAAATAAGTAATTTTGAAAAACTGTTTTTAATTTTTGATTTATACGAGAATAGCCTAACTAATGTGATACAAGTTTTTAACCACCTGTAATTGTTGACTGTTTTACGAGTCTACTCTGGATAGTATGAACTTCCAGTAAAACACGGAAATATCTAAAGTCACACTTTGTAAATATGTGCATTACAAGCAGTTTGGGTTATACTAACCAAGTCTGAAATGGCTTTTTTGATATATACTGCCTGAAAGTTCAGTACGAGATTTTCCTAAAGCACCATGAGATGATAAGTAAATATGACAAGGCTCTGAGATATACTCAATTGTTTAATATAATATAATGTATGTTTGGGCACCGATGCATTTTTATGTATGTTTTTTATGTATGTTTATTTTGAACTATTCAGTTCTTACTTTTAATATACCAGTATTTTTCTTAGCTGAACAAGGTAACATTCATGGAACTGAGTTTAATGGGTTACTGTATTTTTAAATGAAGGAAACATGTGATTATAGAGATCCTATCACAAGCCTTTGTTGGTTTTAAAAGTGATGTTCAAAGTTTTAGTTTGTGTAAAGAGTCTGAAGAAGCCTTTGGCGAAAGCGCTTACTCGTTTGGAATAAACAATTTGCTAACTTACATGGATTTATTTGTTTGAATTTCTACTTTCATTTTATTGCTCATTGGAAAGTCACGCATCTTTTTGGACTGAGTTTCATTCTTTTATTTAACACTGTTGCAATTAAAATTAACATTTTTTTAGCCCAGGCAAAACAATGTTTTGGACAAAAAATGAAATCACATGGAAGACTTTCATGTACATGTTGAAACACGTTACTTTTTTTCTTTATGTATTGTTTTAATTTATTTAATAACTTGTAACAGGTTTGGTACAGGTCACAGCCGTAGAAATAAAAAAAAAGCTACGTAAGTTTACAGAGCACACTTGTATATATTTTTTTCTCTCCATCATTGTTTGTAATTAACATTAGTCACAGCTTTCAGTTTAATTTAATTTAATCATGGCAGCTATTGACTGAAAATGTGAAAGGATGCATAAACTCAACTGTAATTAAAGCGGAAGCATATTTAATAGACTTATTTTATGTAAGCCTTTGCAAACATAAATTAGCTGTAGTAGAATCAGGGAAACAAAGCACTAACTTTCTGTGTCCGAAGAATTTGATGAAGGCAATGATTTTAAGTCAAAGTGTCCTTTCTTCTGTGATGAGAGTATCTTTGTGATAGCAAGGAATGTGAAGTCAGTGAACGAAATAACAGCATTATCAATGCAGTGCTAATCTTAGTATTTTGTGTAGTATCTTTAGGTTGTGCTTGACATTAGGGTTGGTTTCACTTGTGGTGGGCTAAGGTTAAGGGTTCAGGTAATATACTTAGTTGGGTGAGTTGGCTGGAATCAGGGGCGTGCAGGATTTCAGGGGCTGTATTAATCAGAGAAATGAGATAAAAAAAAAAAGAGTCAGTGATTTGTCAGAAGAGGTTTTAGGTTTTTAGATATCAATCAGCCTTAGCAGTAACAGTTCACAGAATGGAGCTCCAGTGATTGAATTAGCTGTTTTGGTATTAGATGTAAAGGGTCTGTAATGCTCACTGTGGTAGAAGGATATCCATGAGCAAATACAGCTGTTTACAAATTGCATTGCTCATTGACATTTCCCTTTCCCAGAGGTGATGTGACCTTTCTATGACCTTGGTGCTGATTGTGTAAATAAAAGGAGTCAGGAGCTGAAGTCAGTTGCAGAGATTTTTTTGCCAGCACAAAAAGCAACTTGAATGTCAAGTGAAATTTGATGGAAAGAATATTACATGTATGCTCTAAACCTGCTGTTAAATCGTGCTCCCTTGATGCTTGGTGTGCAGTAGTAGATGAGATGCAGGCAGGCCATGTCCCAAATGAATGAATGAAACTTGAAGCACATAAGCAAGCAATAATGCCCAACAGGGTTTGTGTTATTGTAGAAATAATGCCTGCCTGGGGAGGTGGAGGGCATCTTCACCCCTGGAAGGGTGTTATTCCCACAGTAACACACACCCTGGAGGGCATTATTGTGCTTAGAGAATGGACTGTCTGTACAATTGTTGTTTTACTTATTTACTATGTTTTATATATATATATATATATATATATATATATATATATATATATATATATATATATATATATATATATCGATGTAATATAGTTCTTCCGCCTAATATTTCAAACTTGCCATAGTATTGTTGGAGGAGGAATTTTACATCCAAATATAACATTTTTTACAAAAATATCCAGTTGTGTAGTTTATTTTTTGGATCCTTACTCCTAAAATGTTTGGTTTGTTGCCAGTCATTGGGGATTGAAGTCACTAAATAATGACATACATTTGAGTTTCAAACTTTATTTCCTTCAGAAAATGTATACGAACACAAATCCTGTCATTTAAGCAATGTTGTAATTTTATAACAGCAATAATTAAAATTTTGTTCCTATTTTTGAGGTTTTGTTCCCCCTTGATTTTAGGCTTTATTCAGATTTCTTCAGCTAAGAGGTCGAGAGGTATGCACATTTCTTCACTGCTGCTGCCACTGGTCCATCAGTCTCACTCACTCACTCACTCACTCACTCACTCACTCACTCACTCACTCACTCACTCACTCACTCACTCACTCACTCACTCACTCATTCGAAAATGCATGCTAACACAAATTCTATTATTCAAGTAACTTTCTGATTTTACAACAGCACTATTTACAATCTGTTCCTATTTTGAGCCTTTATTCACCCTTTGCTTTATTCAGATATCGTGAATATTCACTCTTCAGACTATCTCTCTGTTTCTCACACACATACACCACACGTAGTCTTCCCCTTTCATGCACGCAAACATGCATTCACTCACACATGCAGAGAGAAACATGAACACACACACATTTTATTGTTCCATTTATTTTTATACTCACTAAAATAGCAAAAGTGCTACTTAATGATTGTAAACTAATAGCTTGATCAGTGTCTCTCATTCTGTCTCACTCTCATACATGCATATAAACACATACATGTACTTTTTTATTATAAATTTCTTTTCTTTTTTTTTTTTTTCCTAAACAGCAAAAGTGCTGCTTAGAGAGTGTAAAATAATAGCAGCCATTAGGTTACTTTCAGTCCAAGCTCCACGGCAACCTCATATGCTGCTGTGAAGTGGAAGACTCGTTTTTCAGCAGGCATTATCTGTAGATTAACATCCTGTTGGAGAACGATCAATTTGATGTTGACATTTTTATTCATTCCTCAGCGTATGGGTATTGGACCCGACTCAGCCACTTTTCTTCCAGAGTCTTGTATCTGACTGTTAAACTCCTGTCCTTACCCATAATGTCCCTTTCCACTGTATTACCTCAGGTCTTGTTTACTGCTCACACCATTCAGACATGAATCATGCTCTCTCGAACTGTGAGTTGTACTTTTTCAGGCTTTGTGTGAGTAGAAATTTGTCTTTTTTCCTGTTTCTATACTACTCTTTTTAGAATTTTCCTCTTTTATTTTTACCCTTTTTTTGGCTATTTTTTGTTACCATTGTTGGTAACCCTTTCCTTTTCGTACCTCTCAAGCAGAGATAGTCACTATTTTACCATTGTTGGTAAGTTTTTCCCTTTCTTCAAACAAAAAAAGGGAAGCTTCTATTTCGCTTTCTTGTCCTTTCTTGGTTATAGCTGAGAATTCAACCGGATTTAAGAAATGCACGTCCTGTGAGCACAAGATACCCAATTCTGATGTACACAGGGAGTGAGTTTACTGTTTAAGCCCAAGGCACCTGGATTCCCCCTGTCAAATATGCGTGGGTTTAATAACAGGGCCATTAGTGATAGGTGTAATAAACTGGTACTGAAGGGCCTTCTTCCTGCTTCACCTCCTTCTTCGGCTTCTTCTGTATCAAGGGCTCAAACCTCCTTCAAAATGTTTAAACCTTCAGAGCCCAAGGAGCACAGGAAAAGCTTTCCTGCTTGGTGCCCAAAGCCTACTCTGATGTCAGAACCACCTGCCAAAATGCCGAAATGCTGAGATCTGACTTCTTTGGATCCAATGCTAACTGTTTCAAAATTACCTCAGCCTTGGAGCCCTCGGCTCTGTTCAGAGGCAATCTCTCCATGGCTCCAGTCACACTTTCTACAGGAAACACCCTGGAGGTTCTTTCATCCTCTATCCACTTCATCATCTATCAGGTCCTCCCAAAGTCTCTGAAGCTGATGTGGATAGGATGATGAGGAAATTTCTCAGAGCCCAGATCCAGATGGGGGTTCTGTTGGCTCTGTCTCCCATCAGATGCTTGAGCCTTCAACCTGTTTCCCATCTCATTGTTTCTCCTTCTGTGATCTGATCAGCAATTTTGTAGCCATTGGATCCAAAAGTCCAGAGAGTCGACATGTCAGATTCAAAGATAGCTTCTTCCTTGACTCAGACTTTGTCCCTTGCTCGTTTGTTACTGACCACTCTTGAGCAGGACAAGAACTGGAGCTGAAGTGCTGGAGCCAGATCCAGGGTGATGTCTTCGACTCTGAGGGCTTTGGAGCCATCACTTCCCCTTGGAGCCTCAGCACTGGGCAGCTGTCGTCCAACTCCTCCCTCAGAGTGAAAATCAGGGCAAGGTCAGAGCTTGACAGCACTCAGAGTTTTGGCTACAGTGAGGTTAGCTACAGCTTCTCCTGGTCCCTCTGCCTGTGAGGTGGTGTAGAGGGTATTTTCTCATCTGAGATCACTTTTGACTTTTACTTCTTCATATCCTAACCCTATCCCTCATTTGGATCAAACATCTGAACCATATCTGCCTATTCCACAGGGACAGTGGCCTGTATGAGCTTCCAGGTATTTCCAGTCCAGGAAATTCCCACCTCTTCTGACACTTCTTCAGATTTTCTCACTGAATAGGTTCTCCGGAAAAGGTTGTGGAAGAGGAGACACTTGGATTCCCTCCAGGAATCTCTGACTGAACACACCAATTTTGATGAAGGAGAAGGGTCCCCAGGTCAGCACCAGATGATGTCTCCTTTAGATGTATTCTAGTGATCCTTCACCAGAAAGGTGGGTGGTCCTCCAAACCCCCTTCCCAGGAGGAGTCGGTATCTGTAGAAGCCTATAGGTCTGGCTCATCTACATCTTGGGTTACACCCCCCCAGTGGATGACCTTATACACCTTTTCTCCTGCCAGGCTTGGAAAGACCCAAATATGGTAAAACCAATTCCCTGTCATCTGGACGAGATCTTAGCTTCATGCAAGGACAGACCCTTTTGGAGTAAGGAAATTCCTGCAGATGCCATGGTTGTTGTGGCAGCCACAACAAAGGAGCTGGCTGAACAGAGCTCCACTGTCTATCCCTCTAATAGAGAATCAAGGGCATTGGACAGGTTTGGAAAGCAAGCCTACATGTCAGCGACCTTTGCCTTGCAATCACTTAATTATTTGGCACATTTTGCTAAATTACAGAAGGGACTTGATTCAGGAACTCTCTAACTCTACCCCTGAGTCCATCAGCAGAGGAACAAAAGGTTTTTCCTCACAGCAATCCATCCTCCAATCCATATTTAATGCATCTATGAGGTTAATCTCTCATGCAGGCATTGCCATCAGGGCCATGCTTGGATGCGTTTGTGTGATTTTTGTGGAGCCCTTCAAGCCTTCCTTCATCAATGCTCCCTTTGGTAGAGCTTCCATGTTTGACTGTTAAAGACATGCTTTCCCATAGTGAACAAGATTGAAAGTCCTTATCTGCCTTGGGAATTTGTTTTTCTACCACAAACAGTCCTTTTCCAGGAATCAGCAAGGTGGGACAAAGATTTGGTTTAAAAAATTCCAAGGTCCTTTTCAGGGTTCATGAGGGAAAATTTCTTCCATAGGCAGAGGGGTTCTACAAAACAAAGGGGTCCAAGATTTCTTTTCAGATAGTCCCTTTTAGCGCTCCTGTAGAGTTGCCTGACAGTTTTTCTCTGGAGGTAGATGGGGAGCACTTGTCTTTGCACCCAGATGCCTGGGCAGCCATCAGAAAAGATTCTTGGGTGCAAAGGATAATATCCAGAGGTTATGTCAAACCCGTTTTACAAATTCTAACAGCCAAAAAGAAATGCCTCCCTGATGTACAACCCAATAAGCGGGCGTTAGCATCTCTAGAAATTCAAAAGCTGCCAGACAAGAGAATCGTCCAAGAGGTCCCACCAGACCAAAGCAGATCTGGAGTTTACTCAAGATTCCTTTTAATGCTAAAGAAAATGGGATCAGAGACCAAGTTTGGATCTCAGTCAGCTTGAATTAGTTTATAAAGAACTCCAAGTTACAGATGGTAATGGTTCAGTCTGTACCTCCTCTTCTGTGGAAGGATGACTGACTATGCTCCATAGACCTCCAAGATGCGTACTGTCACATCAAAATGAACAGACGTTTTCAGAGGTATTTGTGCTTTGGCTGGGTGCTAGTCCTTATCATTTCAGAGCCCTGCCGTTTGGTCTTACCACAGTCCAACATGATAAACAAAATATAGAGTAAAATCACAGTCCATGTAGTAAAACTCAAGCAGAAGCAAAATAAAACTGGATAACGCTGATAAAAACAAACTGTTTATTGCAGAACAAAGCTTTCAGGTAAAAAAACCCATCATCAGTGTATAACAGAAGAAAAAAAAACAGTTCACTTAAATCCTAATCACACACAGCCCAAAGATTAATTAATTAACAATCAATTAGAACCTTAAAATAAAACACAACTATTGCAAGCACATCAGTTTGTGCTTTAATATAGGTTTCAGTGACACAGTCTGATTAATACCGGGTAAAATATCAGCATTCATTCTTAAAATCCACTCATATTCCTTGATTTCTAACTTATTGTTAGCATCACCTTTTCTTATGCTTACAGTCACATTGTCTATCACCATGAAAATAAATATATGGCCATTGCCAAATACATTTGTATGTTTGGCTAATGAATTAGTAGTAATCTTTTTTTGTGTATCTGACCTGTGTTCAATGATCCTATCTCTAAGGTGTCTAGTAGATTTGCCTATATCAAAAGCTATACATAATTTACAAGTGGCAAGATAGACTATATGCGTGCTGTTGCATGTAGCAAAACAATTAAACTTGTATACCTTTCCACTTACTGGATGGATAAAGATATTATTCTTATTTATGAAGTTACAATAACAACAATTATGGCAAGGTACAGTTTGAGTCATATTAACATTAAATTTTTCTTTAATACACATATCTTTATAGCATAGTTTTTGTTTCATGCTAGCTGAATTCATATATGAAAAACTGGATGCTTGACTAATGATGGATTGCAGCTCTGGTAAAGATGTTGGAATACACCAATTATTGCTAATAATTTTTCTTATTTCAGATGTATTTCTATTGAAAGTTGAAACATAACGTATTTTATCTTCACTCCTGTTAGATATTTATATGTTGTTTGTTCAATGTTTCCTATATAGAAATAAGGTCTAGCTGTAGCTGTTCTTAACTGTAATATATCATTAATCTCCCTATCTAGACGCTCTGCATTATAGCCTCTTTCTACAAAATCATTTTTTAACTCATTGGCTTGTTGTAAATAAGAAGATGTAGATGTATTTAATCTGCTTATTCTTAAAAATTGTCCCCTAGTAATACCTCTAAATACATGCGGAGCATGCATACTAGTACTATGCAGAAATTTGTTTCTGTGTACAGGTTTTTAAAAACAGCAGTCTCAATGTTGGTACCATTACATTATTGGTAACATCAAGAAAATTAATGTTGAAAGCAGAACAAGTGTTTGTCAACTTCAAAAAACTAGTGCTAGTGTTTAAATATTCAAAAAAGACTCTAATTGAGTCTTTGTGCCATACCATAAAAAGAAAACGTCATCAACAAAACGTTTAAAACATGATAAATACATTATTTTACAACTTTCAATAGAAATACATCTGACATAAGAAAAATTATTAGCAATAATTGGTGTATTCCAACATCTTTACCAGAGCTGCACTCCATCATTAGTCAAGTACCCAGTTTTTCATATAGGAATTCAGCTAGCTTGAAACAAAAACTATGCTATAAAGATATGTGTATTAAAGAAAAATTAAATGTTAATATGACTCAAATTGTACCTTGCCATAATTGTTGTTGTTGTGATGTCATAAATAGGAATAATATTTTGTCCATCCAGTAAGTGGAAAGGTGTACAAGTTTAATTGTTTTGCTACATGCGACAGCACGCATATAGTCTATCTTGCCACTTGTAAATTATGTACAGCTTTTTATATTGGCAAGTCTATTAGACACCTTAGAGATAGGATCATTGAACGTAGGTCAGATACACGAAGAAAGATTACTACTAATTCATTAGCCAAACATACAAATGAGTTTGGCAATGGCCATATATTTATTTTCATGGTGATAGACAAGGTGACTGTAAGCATAAGAAAAGGTGATACTAACAATAAGTTAGAAATCAAGGAATACGAGTGGATTGTAAGAATAAATGCTGATATTTTACTAAGTATTAATCAGACTGTGTCACTGAAACCTATATTAAAGCACAAACTGATGTGCTTGCAATAGTTGTGTTTTACTTTAAGGTTCTAATTGATTGTTAATTGACTAATCTTTGGGCTGTGTGTAATTAGGATTTAAGTGAACTGTTTTTTTCTTATGTTATACACTGATAATGGGTTTTTTACCTGGAAGCTTTGTTCTGCAATAAACAGTTTGTTTTTATCATCATTATCCAGTTTTCTTTTGCTTCTGCTTGAGTCTCACCACAGCCCCCAGAGTGTTCACCAAGTGTATGGTTTCAGCTCATCTCAGACTGCACAGATTCAGTGTGTTTCCTTATTTGCATGACTGGCTTCTCACCCCTCCATCCAGGCATCTACTCAAGGAAACCAGGGATTACTTACTCTGTCTGTTTCTGTCCCTGGGGATTACAGTCAGTCTTCACAAGCCCCATCTTCAGCCAGTTCAAGTCTTGGAGTTCATAAGAGCTTGCCTAGACATGATCAATCAGTTGGCCTTTCTGCCACAAAACAGAGTTCACACCCTGATACTACAGATCTTATCTCATCCTTCACCTCCCGCAAAACTAGTACTTCAGGAATTAGGTTCTATGGCTGCAGAGATTACTCTACTACCCCCTGTTTGCCTTCACATGTGAATTCTTGAATGGACTATGGCAGTACAATGGTCAATTCTTCGAGAACCTTTGATCATCCTATAAAGCTTTCTTGGTTTGCAGGGACTCCGTACTTTGGTGGATCCAGTCCATTGACGTCTGTAGGGGGCCATCCCTTTATCCTTTCTCCCCCATTGGCCATGTTGGCCACAGATGCCTCCCTATTGTGGTGTGGAGGAATTTCTTGGGATGGACTGTACAAGGCACATGGTCCCCAGAAGAGACCAGTTTGCATGTAAATATCTTAGAGATGACAGCGGTCTTTTAGCATTGCAGACATTTCAGAATTCTCTTCCTCTAGGGACAGTTGCTATCCAGACAGATAATATGTCAGTAGTATGGTACATCAACAAACAGGGGGGAACCAGGTCCTGCCCCCTTTGCTGAGAGTCAATGAGAGTCTGGCAGTGGGCGATCTCTTCCAACCACTTTCTCGTAGCAATGCACATACCTGGGAAATCCAACATTCTAGCCAGCAAGCTCAGCAGAATGATTCTTGGCTCACGAGTTGTCTGTCAATCATACAGTGGTGGAAAAGATCTTCCACTGATGGGGTTGACCTGGCTGTGATCTTTTTGCCTCACCCCTCAGGAAGTGCAGCAGGTTTTCAAACCTAATTCCCCCAAAGGGGGAGTCATCAAGAGAGGCTCTAGTCCACATTTGGCCCTCCAGTTTCCTGTATGCTTACCTTCCCCTACCTATAATCCCTAAATTTCTTCTGAAAGCACTCCAGTTGAAGAGCAAGGTTATCCTCATTGCCCCCTTCTGGCCTCATCAAGTTTGGTTCCCCTTCCTGTGGTCTCATCTTTTATGTCCTCCTTGGACACTGGACTCCAGTCCAGACCTGGTATCTCATCCCTCAGGAATGACTCACCTGGACAATCCAGGCTTCAAATTGACCACATGGTTTCTTCAATTCTGCTGATGACTAGACAGTCCAGACTTTCTTCCCCAGTTTGCCAAATTTTAATTTCCTCCAGAAACCTTTAATGAGAAAAATATACAAGAGTAAATGGAAAAGATTTTCTTACTGGGTACAAGAAAGGGAATTAGATCCCTCCGTTGCACCCATTTCTGCTGTTTTAGATTGTTTTATAATATAACTGTTTTGATAATGTTTTAGATTAGAGCATTGCTTCAATTTTTCAATGAGGCACTAGTTTCTTCACTATTAAAGTTCAGCTAGCAGCCATCTCTATCACACTGGAAATAATGTCTTTCCTCTAGCTTCATCCAGACTATGTAAATCATTCCATAAAGGTATCTTTTTTGCGTAGACCACCGACTAAAGATCCTATTCCACCTTGGAATTTTACACTTATGTTACATAGCTTGGTTTAACCTCCCTTTGAGTCTTCAGCCAAGTCTGATCTTGAATTTCTCTCTTGGAAGACATTTTTTTCTTGTAGCTGTTACTAAAACTAGGTGAGTTTCTGAAATCCAAGTGCTCTCTTCAAAACCACTTTATCTGATTTTCCATAAAGATAGAGTTACTTTACATACTAATCCATCCTTTTTATGAAAAATAGCCTCTGAAACAAACATTGTCCAAGAAATTAATTTACTAGTCTTTTTTCTAAATGTTTCCAATAAAGGAAAATACATCTTTCACATTCTGGATCTACACAGGCAGCTATATTTTTATCTTCATAGAACGAAAGACCTTAGAAAGAATGACCAACTCTGTTTCCTTTGCATGTCACAAAATGGGAAAAACAGTATCTAAAGTCACCTTAGCTAGATGGATTTCAGACTGTGTTTCTTACGTTTACCTTTTGAGAGGGTTATCTCTCTCAAGACATCCAAAAGTTCACTCTAGTAGACCTATGGCCACATCATCTGCTTTCTGGGCTAGAGCTTCCATTGATGATATTTGTGCTGCAGCCACTTCATCTTATTCTCATACCTTTATTGTTCATCACAAGTTGGACATCATATATATCCAGGCATAGGGCTGCTTTTGGTTCTGCAGTACTCAGGAACATCCTTCCATGAGGGTCACCCAGTGTTATTGTATCTGGGGACTCTCCCATACTTTGAGGACTGAATGAAAATTATAACATCAGATTAAAAGTTATGTACTCACAATAACTATGCATATATGTTGTCCTTTTTCATTTTTCCTCAACTTCCCCCCTTTCCTTTCTTTGCGAATGACTTGACAGAGGTCATTTTTGGAACCACTGTTCCTATTTGAGCCCCCTATGCTGTTCCTTTCCTTTTTGTAAATTATATTCTAGACTATTATATAGTGACAGCAAACTCATTCTGGGGTAATACAGTGGAAAGGGGCATTATGGGTTAGGGGAGGAGCTCAAGAGTCAGATCTAAGAGTCTGGAAGAAAAGCGGTTAAGTCATATCCGAGGTCGGATCCAATACCTGTATGTTGAGGAAGAATGAAAATGGACAGCACAGATGCATAATTATGGTGAGTACATAACCTTTATTTTCCAATCAGCATGCAATCTACAGGTCACCCGTTCTGTAACATTACTTAATTGTGTATATATTAACCCACACTCTATCTCAGCTACATGTGTTTACACTTAGCTCAAGTCTTACATAATCAAAGCAGCAGAGAGCTAGGTAAGGCAACTGAAAGATATCTTTATTTATGGATGTCGAAGGCTGACAAAGCTTGTTTTCCTTGTTCCCTATAACTGCAGCTATAATTCTTACCTTTTTGAGAAGGGTAAACCAGCAACTGTTGTTCAAGACATACACCTGAACCACTCTGCATTTGAAGTGCACAATTATGATCTTAAAATCTGTCTGTTCCACTGTTTCGATTTGACCTCACACAGCTCCAGTTTCTGCTCTTTTATTGTTTCACTGTTAGAGCCAATGAAAGAGAGAAAATTCTTGGAGCCTACACAGTCAGATTAGACCAGTAGCAGACATGCTTTCAATCCAGCACTGGCACATGTGCTTTAAAATTATGTTACTCTTCAGTGCTGGGCAGATCAGTTTGAAAGGATGTCTTCTAGTTTTGGGATTTGTTTTCTTATTTTATAACCTGGTAGCAGGTGTTCCGAGACTGAAAAATGTAAGGAGAATGGCAATACTTAATCAACACAGAAGAAGACTGCAGCTTTAACAGGGCGGTGGACTGCGACGATTTATATTTGTATTAAGGACAACATTGGCAGAAGCAGGATCATTTCTGTGTCTGCTTCTTAAACTGACTACTTGGTTTGTCATCATGCCAAAAGAAAAAAATTGTGTCTGGCATTGATTAATGATTTTCTAAATGCTTGTTGCCACTGTCACTGTGCTAAACAATTCCATGCTGGTTTGCTTATATCTGCAGGTATGTGTGATGTATATATCTCAATTGTCCTTGATATTAAAGAAGTATATCATTTTGGCTCATATTTTCTCCTTTCCTTAATAAAAATGTTGATTCTTTAGTAAATTACCAAGGATTGCAGTCAGTAATGCCAGACATTAAAATCTCACACTTCTTATTGTTCAGAAAATGCATGTTGATGCAAAACACATGGTTCAATTAACTTTTTAAGTGAATAAGTGTAATATTTAACAATTTTTCTCATTTTGGGCTTTTGTCTCCAAGTTATTTTTGGATTTGTCCAGAATTCATGAGCAAAGAAGCTGAGAGGTGTGTCATCTACAAACTGTACATATCACAGGAGCAGTAGTGAAGCCTTCATTGTGTTCGAAGTCTGAATGAGGCTTTGCAGTTAAATTTAATGATTAATAGCGCAGTCTGTTGCTTAACTTGTCATATGTGTAGCTGGAAAAGAACTGTGCTTTAGTTCTAAGAATGGCACCTGCTTCATTCTTTTTGTTATTCTTTCCATTATTGGATTGTTGTGTGTATTTTTAAGTGAAAATTTCTATTTACCATTTTTATGGCATTTTACATACATAATTACATGATTTGTCATTACATGTGGCCCTTTTGTGGAAATGCTAGTTCTAAGATACTAGTATACATCATTAAAGTATTTAGTGAAACTGTTATCTTTATGCACTCTCCCCTCAAACATACACATCCCTATCCCAGCACTTGTGAATGTACACATATAGAAATTTTATGTGCCAAGATTCTGGACCCTCTCTTATGACTTTTGATGGTCCCCTGCTAAGAATTTGAAAGCTGAGAAGGTGAGCTGTATGGTTCAAGCTTATTGTGTCTTATTTTTGTAGTTATGAATGACAGAAAATTATACAATGACTGGCCATTAATATTACAAAAAGAGCCAGCCCAACCAGCGTGCCTGTTGTAAATCAGAGACTATACGAACGAGAAAAGGTCTGGTTGTCCAGACGTTTTCTCATTAGTAAATCTCGTAATTTTATTACTTTTCTTTTTTTTTTTTAACTAAAAAAAGAAACCGGGAGATGTAAACCAAACGAGGGAGACGACACAGACAAAAATAAAACGATAATCAGGTAAGTTCTACAAAATTAAAGAAACATACCTGATTATCATTTTATTTTTGTCTGTCCTGGCTCTCCCTAAATTAAATGTCTCCCAATTTCTTTTTTTTAAATTTTTAATTAAAAAAACAAAACAAAACAAAAGAAGCAACAGAGATCTTCCATTCTCCATTGCTTCCTCTACACAGCTCTGATGTGCTGCATTAACGTGGGAAGACAAGTTCCATATGCATGCGCAGTACATCAGAAAAAAACCCAGGATAGCAGAAAACCATGGAAGGGCACCTCGGAGGTATTATACAAAGACATTATTTAAGAAAAGTAAATATTTTTTTTCTTAAATAATGTCATTGTATAATAGCAATAACCCATGTCTGTGTGTGGGTAATGCTAGATTTACCCACGGTTTTCTTTGTTTGGCCACTTGGGCTTCGCTCTCATGACCAAACCACAATAATCGTGGGTAAATCTAGCATTACCCACACCCAGATGTGGGTTATTGCTTAAATAACATGTGGCCTTTGTTTGCCCCTTTATGCATGCTGTGTTTTGTTAAGTTGTGCTTTTGAGCATGTTCCTCCACTGTGACATGAAACTATGGAAACATGGGTATAAGCCCCACTGAATGAATAAATGTGACTCAGTTTTATATATGCTTTTATTATTATTGCAGCAAAGAACCCATTAATAAAAGATGTCAATAACTAAAAAGAACGCTTGTTATGACTTGTGTATTAATTCTCACACACCAGTGGCTAAGCAGATTGCATACTTGCTTTGGGCTGGTTTTGCCAACCTTTAAATCAGATAGAGCCCATCATTATCTGAGTTTAGCTATTCCCTCTCCATCCAACCACACTTGTACCATATAATATATTTTTTTAAACACCTTTATTAAATTATCACTTAAGACATAGATAACCATACATTAAAAATAAAAAAAAAAATTTAATGTTTACATTTAAATGCAGCATACATCACATATATTTTCTTTACTACTATCATCAGTCCAACATTACAAAAAAAATGCTTAATTCCTGCCTTCCCTTAAACCTCATTCATCCTCCTGAACATTATTATCAATGTATTGTTTCCAATTTCCCATTTACTCCTAAGTAATTTTCTCCTTCCTTTTTCTTAAGATCCCTTTTCCAGTTCTTTTATATCTTTTGTAATATTTAATACCTCAAATACAGTTGGTGTAAACTTTAATTTCCATTTTCTAGAATTGCTTATAAGGGCTTGCTATTTCTAGGCAATTCAGATCCTGTAGCACAGCTCAAAAGAATCATTTCCTTACTTACAGCTATTTGCTTAATCATTTTTTCTGATAGAGTACTCTGTAGGAAATTCTTAAAATCTGCCAAGTCTTTACACTCCCAAAACATATATTCTCAGTCACCTCTTTCTTCTCCATCACCCCTCAAACATTTGCCGTCTACGTGAGGAAGAATTCTTTGAAGTCTGCCTGGGGTGTAACAATACCTATACAGATGCATACATGCAAAGATCCTAGACCTTCTGGGCTTAGCTGTATACTTGAAACATACCTATGTCTTCCCAATGTTTTCTTGTAAATTGCTTTTCCAGCCTCTCTTCCCATTTTTTCTGACTTCTGATTGATTCTTATAGGTATCATGCAATATTTTATATGCCCTACTAATTATCCTTTTTTAATAACTGCTTGTGTTCTAGATTCAATTAAAATATATACTGGAGCAGGTTTTTCACTTAAGATTCTAGTATCCCCTTCTCTTAGCCTGTACTCTGAGATCATGCCCTAGTAGGGAAGGCAGACTCTATTCTGCATTCCAAATGCCTTCTTGGCCTCATCCCACTCTATTACCTTTTTTGCTTGAGTTATTTATTCCCAATATCTTGTTTCCTTTGCCAGGTTTCTCCAGTAAATTCCAGCTCCCTCTTGCCTATTTTCTGTGCCCCTACTTGCAGTCATCCCTGTTGGCAAACTCTCCTTTCTCCGTTCTTGTATGGGCTTATTTCGTAGAATACTTTATGTTACTTTATGGATATAATATATATCATCTAATATTCTTGAGATTGCTTATTAACTCTGGTTTGAAAGTGTCAGCAACTTTAGTTTTTTGGGGGATAAAGTGTCCTATAGTTCTTGCATTGCCACTTCGAAAGTTTGATTGGCAGAACTTCTAAGAACATGACCCATGACTATTTTATATTTATATATAGGAGGTAGAGACTGTTGACACACTTATTTTGATCTATGTTTTGTGTTTAGTATTGACTTACAGATAGGCTAACCAAGGGAATGAGGGATTTACAGTAGTCTGTAATTTGGGTTAGTCCAGCGGTAAACATAGCAGTATATGTGCATACACATAGATTACTGTTTGTGTCTGTGTGTGTGTGTGTGGGGGGGGGGGGGGAGGTCACCAACAATTGCATAGGTTTGTACTAAGCCTGCAGTATATCAGTTTAGACTTGTGTAGCAATGCCAAAAAAAGCAAAACTCTTGAAGAAGAGCTAATAATTCAGAAGGTGATACTTGGAGGTGGAGTTAATTTGGGAAATAAGAGTGATTTTTTTTAACTTGGATTGTAGTACTAATGTGATGGGAAATAGGAAGAGGTTGGAGAAAAGGGGAAAAGAGAAACAAAAAAAGAACAGGAAGGATTGACATAAGATAATATTTAGTTTGGCAGAAGTGTGCAGCAAACAATTCCTGGGTTGAATTTATAGGCTTCCATTCATTTATTCGCTTAATTGAATTTTGAATGTCACTATGTTTTTGCTCAGTCTAATATCTGGAACTCCCTTCCTGCCGACTTTACTCTAGTATCCTCACTAACTCAATTCAAGAAAGGCCTCAGACAACATTTTAAGACACACTGGTTATGTCCTTGTTCTAATCCTGACTAGCTCCTTTCTATAATTGTGTGTCAAACAGTACTTTGTACTACATACAAGCTGTGCAATAATTGTTAATTTAGATACTCATATAAGTTTAATAATGATTGAATGTATAACTTGCTTGACTGAACAGAGTCTGTAAAATGTTTGCAACATGTATTGATATGATTTTTCCTGTATGTTGTGTTTGGAGCTTTTCTCTCCAGGCCTCCGCTGAAAATGGGCATGTATCCAGTCGGACTATCCGGGTCAATAAATGTAAAATAAAATAAATAAATAAATAAATATTTAGGGGGAGCTTGTTCTGTAAGTGAGGGAAACACTGAGTGATGAATGTATCCCTGAATCAGAACCTGATATTTTACCATAAATCTAAGTCTTTAGAATGGGTATTAACTGAGGGATTTTTCTTTTTGAAGCAAAGGATGTCACAGAGAGCACTGGTTGATATAGTCTGAAAGGTAAGGCAAAGATTGCCTAATTGGAGTCTAAAGACCACTGAAAAGAAGGGCAGGATTCATTCTATTTGAATAAGAATCATTTTTTAAATCTTCAATTATTTTGATTGTAAATTACTAGAATCTTCCTTGCTTGAAGAGGTGCAAATGAGCCATACTTAATATATGGAACATACAGAACATTGTATTTTAAGATGAGGTAAATGAGGGCAGAATAAATGGGAAATAGGATGGATTGGGATCAGGACAAAACCTGAGACAGATGAGATGACAGAAATACAAGGGTTTTCTAAAAGTAATGTTGGCATGCTTTTTATGCACAGTGTGTTGTCTGTGTAAGTTCCTAAATCCTGCATCACATTGTCAGCCTTAATATGAATTCCATTTATGTGATACCACGCAAGAGCACTAGTTTTACCCAAGGAGATTATGTTACTTTTTTCGATTTAGTTTGAGATTAGGATAATAGCGTGATTAATTCCATGTTGGGGTATTAGTGAATCTGAGTGGAATTTAAGATGATTCTTAACTTGTAGTCATTGCAAAGTTAGTTAACTAAAGGTTATTAGTATTTGCCTGTACTTCAGAGAAATAGATTGCAAATAAGAGAGGGCCTAGAAAAGAACCTTGAGAGATACCACTAATTACGTTTACTTTTCTGAGGTGGTATCATTTATTCTGGTTGTGTGTGTGTTCTCTCTGATATTTGGCAGTCTAGCAAACTACAGAGGAATTGACTTATTTATGATGATGGAGTGGGGAATGATATCAAATACTTTGGCTTAATCCAGCTAAGCAACAATAATTCCTTCATCTAGGATTTTGGTGATTTTTTTGAAATAGGTGTCAAGATTAAGAAGGCATGATATACCTTTGACAAGACCAAGTAGTGAAGGATTCAGTCTTGTATGTTCTTATTGATTAGCCTTGCAATAATTTGTTCCATGGCTTTACAAATAAACCTTGAAAGATTGCTAGACCTATACTTACCGAGTTAGAAGAGGGGTTGCTGTTATTGAGGGGGAGACAGCGGTGTTTATTTTCATGCAAATAATTCCATTGTTACCTGGGTAAACTGACTGTCAATACAGTCCTTTTTAAGGGGTCAACCTTAGAAGAATTAAAAAAAAAAAACAAAAAGAAAAGAAAACCAGAGCATGTAGTGTTTCAAAAGACTGACAAATAAAAAAATAAAAACACTGCTTGTCAACATTACCAAATTGATAGTAGTTTAAATGATCTGCTGAGCAATTTCATTCTTTAAAAATTCACTAAGAACTTTGTCATTTTGACGAATAGTGTTTTATTTTTTATTTATTTTTTATTTAGCCTTGGAACTCCATTTGGTTAAATGACTTGCCTAGAATCATACAATAGGCAAATACAGGCTGTGGGACTCAAACCCAGTCTTAAGTCCATCTGCAAATCGTCTTAAACCTCAGAGCCAGGTTACCAGACATATCTTGTAGAAATACTGTAACTGGAGATATTTAGATGAGGTTTGATTAGAGGATCCTTTAAACTTACTGGTAAGGAGTCAGATATGTTGCATGGCACCATGGAGGTGTTATTTTCCTATGTTTTGAAAAATGAGATTGAAATGTTGTTAGTACCAATGATGACCTCCGTTTGTATGGGGGAACTGAGGGTATTGTAGGTGGAGTGAAATTAGAGACCATAATTTATTAACCAAGATGTTAGTTATGGACTCTGAGTCAATTGTGACTAGTATAATTTACAATGAGTTCATAGTTTGGCAGAGTATTATTGCAGATTTTTGTACAGAGCTAAAAATGGCCTTATGGTTGTATTTAGTGTTTGGGACCATCTTGTGGCCACAGGCAGTCTTGCGTTGGTGATTCTCATAGTATTCTTGAGCTCATAACTAACTTGAGTAGGTTTTTCTTCATGAGCTGGGAGGTAGCTAGATTTATATAAGGCAAAGAGCAGCTTATGTTTATTTTTATATAATTAGTTGATTCTGTTATCTCTCTAGATTAAATGTTTGATGCATTGATTTGCTTGTGATGGAACAGGGTAATTTTATTTATACAGTGATTTAATTGGTCATCAAATTCTGTGGTTAAGGCTGGAGTGTCAGTGTTTAAGGATTCAGGATAATTGGACCGTTTATATTTTTCAACAAGTTTAGTAAAATCTAATAGGTTGATTTTACTAAAGTCAATGAATGTAAATTACTGGAACTAGAGAAAATGGCCTTGAGGTAGGTAATTTAGGCAGAATGATCCGGTTTAACTATGGAAAGAAATACTTGTGCTTGTGGGGTTGACCAGTGGGCATATGAATTAGTTAAGGCAAACGCTGGTAGATTTGGGCCTTTAGTAGGGAGAGTAACTATTTAGTCTAGGAATCTTGAGTTGATGACATCGAGAAAGGCCTACGTGTTGGTTATGCTCCCCTCTGCTGGTCCTTGGTGTTCCCTAGACAAGGAAAGTATGTTTTATTACTGGTCTTCAGCAATGATGCTAGGAGTGTTTAGCCCTGCAGTAAGTGATCAGAAGTTTAAGTTGTCATTGTAAGCAGATTAACTCTTGCCCTGCCTTGCTAACCTGGAGTAGAGTTTGATGGCACTGTTTTGAATATTAGAAGAAATTGGGTATATTTTTGATTACACAATTATTGTGTGGAAAGCTTAAGTGCTAGGTCTGAATTTTTGCTCTACAGACTTTTTTCAAGCATGTTGGCCTTTCTTATGGGAATATGACAGGTTTAAATATTTTGGGATTTTGCTAGCCATGTCTGCACCTTATACAGTTGCTGTAGTTCATACTTAGGTGTTAACAAAATGTCCAGTGCCTCTTAGACGTGACACCCGTTGATAGTAGAGTACAGGCAGTGTGTGATAGCTCTTCAGATGTTTCTTTTACCACAGACATTACATGCTTTTCATGCCATACCATTGTTTGTAGTCCCTAACCTTTTCGTGGTGCTGTGATGATTGAGTGCAGGGCTGATTGGAAATATGGCAGAGGCCAAGTGGCTTGTAAAAACAGATCTTGTCAACTATTTGAAATGGTTTGAATTCCCAAATTTTGATTTATACTTGAGGCTATCTCAGCTGAGAGTTTATTGCCAATGGAATGTGGAAGGCATTGAGTCATCATTGTGAACCCTTGGGGAACAGGTATACAAGAATAATCACTATACTAGTAGTGCAGCATTTTGGGACAAAGAGTTATGTGGGTGGGTAATTAAAATCTGCTAATATAAAGTTGTTTAGATTGACTTCAGTGGAGGAGCATATTTTTTATATGTTACTCCAGGGTTATAAAGGTAGCGGGGATGTAATTACTGATAAAGTAAAACAAATTTGAGTGATTTGGACTGAAGTATTTTGTGACTAGACAAAGAGACATGATGCCTGGCTCTGTTCTCGTTCAAAACCAGGATGAACTATATTCCTAAATGTGAAAACATAACTACTCATACCTTACATCTTCTTACTCTCCCTTATTTACTCACTTTCTTACTTCTGTCAATTTGTCTCCCCAGCTTTCTATCTAAATATACCATAACCATGCTTTTGTCTCACTTAGTATTGCAGTTCCTGTTTTTATTATACTAGCTTACTTTTAATTTCTCTACAAGCTGACTAAAATGTATCCAAGTATTAACCCAGCCACTGGGGATGCACAAGCCAGTGCGTTTCTTTGTGCCGGTCCCAAGGCTGGATAAATGGGGAGGGTTGCATCAGGAAGGGCATCCGGCATAAAACCTCTGCCAAATTACTTATGCTGAGAACATTTCATATTTCCATACTGGATCGGTCGAGGCCCGGGTTAACAACGACCGCCACCAGTACTGTTAGCCAATAGGGTGCTGGTGGAAATTGGGCTACTGTTGGCCAAAGGAGAAGAGGAGGGGGAAGGCATGCCCGAAGGCAGGAAGAGAGGAGGAAGGTTAGGAGTGTAGTAGTGAGGGTAGGAACTTTAAATGTTGGCAGTATGACTGGTATAGGGAGAAAGCTAGCTGATATTTAGAGAAGGAATGTTGATATATTGTGTGTGCAAGAGACTAGATGGAAGGGAAGTAAGGCCAGGTGTATAGGAGGCAGGTTCAAATTGTTCTATCATGGTGTGGATGGCAGGAGAAATGGGGTAGGGGTTATCCTAAAGAAACAGTATGCCAAGAGTGTTTTGGAGGTGAAGAGAGTGTCTGATAGAGTGATGTTTATGAAGCTTGAAATTGATGGTGTGTGCGATGGATGAGAAAGAAAAATTTTGGAGTTAGTTGGATGAAGTAGTGGTGAGTGTACCCAAGGGTGAGAGACTAGTGACTGGAGCGGACCTCATTGGGCATGTTGGTGAAGTGAACAGAGGGGATGAGGAAGTAATGGGTAGGTATGGTATTAAGTCGAGGAATGCAGAAGGTCAGATGATTGTGGAATTTGCGAAAAGGATGGACATGGCTGTGGTGAATACGTATTTTAAGAAGAGGGAGGAGCATAGGGTGACGTACAAGAGTGGAGGAAGATGCACACAGGTGTATTTTATCCTATGTAGGAGGGCCAGCCTGAAGGAGATTGGAGACTGTAAAGTCATGACAGGGGAAAGTGTAGTTAAGCAGCATAGAATGGTGGTCTGTAGGATGACGTTGGTGATCAAGAAGAGGAGGAGGAGTGTGAAAACAGTGTCAAGGATTAAATGGTGGAAGTTAAAAAAGGGTGATTGTGAGGTGAAGTTCAGGGAAGAGTTAAGACAGGCACTGGGAGGCAGTGAAGAGTTATTGAATAGCTTGGTAGGTACAGCAGAGCTAGTAAGGGAGACTGCTAGAAAGGTGCTTGGTGTGACATCTGGACAGAGGAAGGAGGACAAGGAGACCTGGTGGTGGAATGAGGAAGTGCAGGAGAGTATACAGAGGAAGAGGCTGGCAAAGAAGAAGTGGGATTGTAAAAGAGATGAAGAAAGTAGACATGAGTATAAGGAGATGAGACGCATGGCAAAGAGAGAGGTGGCGAAGGCTAAGGATAAGGCATATGGAGAGTTGTATGAGAGATTGGACACTAAAGAGGGAGAAAAGGACCTGTACCAATTGGCTAGACAGAGGGACAGAGCTGGGAAAGATGTGCAGCAGGTAAGGGTGATAAAGGATAGTGAGGGAAACATACTCACAAGTGAGGAGAGTGTGTTGAGTAGATGGAAAGAGTACTTCGAAGGGCTGATGAATGAAGAGAATGAGAGAGAGAGAGAAGGTTGGATGATGTGGGGATAGTGAATCAGGAAGTGAAACAGATTAGCAAGGAGGAAGTAAGGACAGCTATGAAGAGGATGAAGAATGGAAAGGCTGTTTGTCCAGATGACATACCAGTGGAAGCATGGAGGTGCTTAGGTGAAATGGCATTGGAATTTTTAACCAGATTGTTTAATGAAATTTTAGAAAGTCAGAGAATGGCTGAGGAGTGGAGAAAAAGTGTTTTGGTACCTATCTTTAAGAATAAGGGTGATGTGCAGAGCTGCAGTAACTACAGAGGGATAAAATTGATCAGTCACAGCTTGAAGTTATGGGAAAGAGTAGTGGAAGCTAGGTTAAGAAGGGAGGTGATGATTAGTGATCAGCAGTATGGTTTCATGCCTGGAAAGAGGACTACAGATGCAATTTTCGCTCTGACAGTGTTGTTGGAGAAATACAGAGAAGGTCAGAAGGAGTTGCATTGTGTCTTTGTGGACTTAGAGAAAGCATATGACAGAGTGCCTAGAGAGGAGTTGTGGTATTGTATGAGGAAGTCGGGAGTGGCAGAGAAGTATGTAAGAGTGGTACAGGATATGTACAAGGGTAGTGTGACATTGGTGAGGACTGTGGTGGGAGTGACAGATACGTTTAAGGTAGAGGTGGGATTACATCAAGGATCAGCTCTGAGCCCTTTCTTATTTACAGTGGTGATGGACAGGTTGACAGATGAGATCAGACAGGAGGCCCCGTGGATTATGTTGTTTGCAGATGACATTGTGATATGTAGTGAGAGTAGGAACCAGGTTGAGGAGACCCTGGAGAGGTGGAGATATGCTTTAGAGAGGAGAGGAATGAAGGTCAGCAGGGCTAAAACAGAATATATGTGTGTAAATGTGAGGGAGGGTAGAGGAATGGTGAGGATGCAGGGAGTAGAGTTGGTAAAGGTGGATGAGTTTAAGTACTTGGGATCAATAGTTCAGAGTAATGGTGAGAGTGGAAGAGAGGTGAAGAAAAGAGTACAGGCAGGATGGAATGGGTGGAGGAGAGTGTCAGGAGTGATTTGAGACAGACGGGTACTAGTAAGAGTGAAAGGGAAGGTCTACAAGAGGGTAGCGAGACCAGCTATGTTATATGGGTTGGAGATGGTGGCATTGATGAAAAGGCAGGAGTCAGAGCTGGATGTGGCAGAGTTAAAGATGTTAAGATTTACACTGGGTGTGACTAGGATGGACAGGATTAGGAATCAGTATATTAGAGGGTCAGCTCAGGTTGGACAGTTTGGAGACAAAGCAAGAGAGGTGAGATTGCGTTGGTTTGGACATGTGCTGAGGAGGGATGCTGGGTATATTGGGAAAAGGATGCTAAGGATGGAGCTGCCAGGTAAGAGGAAAAGAGGAAGGCCTAAGATAAGGTTTATGGATGTGGTGAGAGGACATGCAGGTGGTTGGTATGAAAGAGCATGATGCAGAGGACAGGAAGAAATGGAAACAGATGATCTGCTGTGGCGACCCCTAACGGGAACAGCCAAAAGAAGATGATGATGAAAGAAGAAGATGATTAAATCATTGTCATATAACTTGTATCTGTTCTTAACCAATGTTTTCATACTATGCCTAATTTGGTATAATTATTTAAACTGTATTCGTTTTTTGTATTATTTTTGAAGACTGTAAAATTATTATTCTTAAAATGTTTTTCTCCCTGGGCCTCTGCTGAAAATTGGCTCCTATCCAGTTGAACTTTCCTGGTAATCATATGTCAATAAATAAGTAAATAAGTCGATATACACACACACACACACACACACACACACACACACACACACACACACACACATATATATATATATATATATAGTATGGATATGCCCTCGTAGTACTAATGGCTCTTAAAGAAAAGTATGGAATCTAAGTACAGAAGGAGGGCTTTACGTAGATTGAAACCAGGTTTCAGTAGCTATGCAGATATGTATGTATGTTCACCATGTAAAGCAAAGTTTCCAAGAGATACTTTTTGTCTCTGATGTTTCTTATGTTAAGCAGAGCCACCCCGATACCTGAAGACAGGAATTTGTTAGGATGGAATGAATAGTAATTTTACTTTGCCTAAAAAGGTAGAATGTGGGTAGAAAAAGTTTTTGCTAGTACAGAAAAGCCCTTGAAGGACATGTATAGTCCATTCTTGGTGAAGCAGAAAGGTCTTTCTATCATGTTCTCCAAGACTGGCACAAAATGGATAACATTAGAATGACAGCAGTTATGTAGCCAGTCATTTACACCAATGATGGTTGTTTTGTGTTTGGGCATCATTCTAAGTGAGAGAAAAATACTACTTAACACAAGAATTCCTCCTCCTTTAGAATATATATAGTGTCTGTCTCTGCCTCTCTCTCTCTCTCTCTCTCTCTCTGTCTCTCTCTGTCTCTGTCTCTCTTTTTCCAACAAGAATTACTGCTTTTAAGCCAGTGTTTTGAAAGATGTCTTACACATCTCTTAAATGAACCTGATAACAGAAAAAAGTATTTGGATTAAAATGAGCACTTTCTTTACATTGGAGAGCTAGTTCTAATGTGGTGGAATTTTATGACCACGTTAGACTGGACCTAGACTTAGTACTTATCTGTTGGTGTCATATATTCAGATCTTGTCAAGGATTTTGAAACTCTGCTTCATGCTTCTGTTATAAACATACTGAACTTGTATAAGTGTAATTTATACTTGGTTCACTGGGTTAATAACTGACTCTCAGTGTGTATCTATTCAATAAATTATTTCATAGGTCCACAATGCTCAGTTCTTAGCCCTTTTCTATTTAATTTAGTTCTTTCAATGTTTCCAGCAAACAGATCAAGTTTAGCTACTTTGGAAAGCAGACAAATGGCAGACAAATACCAAAGGAGGTTGATGAATAGAAAGGTCTTGGGATAATGATATCTAATAAATTATCATTTGATATCTATATTAACAATATTACAAATGAGGCATTAATGCAGATAGATTTAATGCTAAAAATATTATCTCCCAGATAAATGAAAAAAAGCTTGATTATACTGCACAAAACCTGTATAAGACCAGTACTAGAATACCATAACTCTCTATGCATGTATATTATCACACAACTCTCAAAACTAGAGTCAGTTTTGAGAAGGTCAGTTGAGCATATTCTTACTTTAAGAGACTTAAATTACAGAAATAGATGTTTCAATCCAAATGTGTACTCTTTACATTGTATATGTTTTTGATAAAATGTAATTCAGGCTTACACTGCATTTAGGGACAAGATGACCAAGGTTATTAAAATCCTATGGTCCACAAGCATAGCAATATTAATTACTGTGTAGCTCTGAATAAGACATTTCTGAGAAGTAAATACGTTGCTACATTATTCCTAAAATATTGAAAAAATTGCCCTTAGATTATGTGAGTCTGAAAACTTAGTAAGATTTAAAGACAATGTTGACAGATGGGTTGTGAAATCTAAAATCCTAGTTTCAAGGAGGCAGTGTACATATATGGCCTCAAGGACTAAGATTGGTTTTCCATAATTTATGAACTTAGTGAGAAATCAATTCAACAGGGTAATAATCCTTTACCATAAGATTTGTGTAGGATTGCACCTTAAGTTAAGAGTCCTGACACAAACCATGTTGACAGTGTTTTGCTATCTTCTGAAAACATGTATTTTGCATATGGCTTTTTAATTTTATAAAATGGATATACAGATTGAGGTGTATATTATCTTATCAAAAAGCCGTTGTATCGAAAGGCTTTTCATCGCCCACTAAAACGCAAAGTCCCATTACAGCGAACATCCAAATCAGCGATTTCTTTCCCTGGGGAAGAAATCGCTAGCCCTACCACAAACTACACATCACTTTAAATATTACAAAGGGGGGGCTTCAGCCCCCCCCCCAATGTGGGGGCTGTGCCCCCCCACACCCCCCTTACTAAATAGACCAACTCCGAGATCGCACTACAGTGGGGAAAAGGGCAAACTCACAAGGATGGACAAGCGATTTCTTTCCCAGGGAAAGAAATTGCTGATTTGGCCATTTGCTTTAATGGGACTTTACTTATTAAGGGTCGATGAAAAGCCATTCGATGGAACGATTTTTTGTTGACATAATATAGACCCACATATTGTGCGTAATAAGTCAGTGAGTATAAAATGTCCTGGTTATTTGAAATATTTCAGAATATATTCTACTGCATATGATACATTTAGTGCAGTATAGTGTATAACTGCGGTGGTGGTGCTGCAATAGCATTGTCGCCTCACAGTTAGACATTGCACGTTCGATTCTCAGTTAGAGCGTCTTCTGTGTGTCGACATATGTGAATGGGCGTTCCTTCATTGAAGGTTGTGCATTAGGCCTGGCAAGCCAGCACGTAAAAATCTACTGCCAATCATTAGCGGACCGGAATTCCACTGTGGCGACCCCTAACCGGGAAAAGCCGAAAGACAGTAGTGCAGTATAGTGTATATGTTAGTCTATTGTTGTTTATAGACCTTTGTATAAAAACCCTATGAAAGTAAAGATGATACCACACAAACACACACACACATTTGTGAGGTTTTCAACCTATATCTTTAAGTGGGCCTACAAAATGTTTATGTCCAAAGAGATTTCAGCAACATCAAGTTGACAGGCAAAGCTGCTTTTAGTTGGTGACTAACTATGTTGTCCAGACTCTTTTCTTTAAAGGCATTTTGTTTTCTAACTGTGAAGCGGCAGCTCAGTTGTTTGTGGTTAAGACTGACCTCATTAGAGAAGAAACTACATATAATCCCTACAGGATGTGTCAGTGATGGCAGACGCTGTTTTACTGATTTTACTAGGTATGAGTTTAATTATTTTGATCCTTCCAAGCAATAGACCTGGTTTTTAGTTAGCACTATACAACCTGCATGGAAGCTTAAGCCATCTCTAGCCATGTTGGGTAGTGCATACTTTGGATTTACTGTGCCCAGTTATTTTTTAGCTTGTCAGAGCTTCTGTGATGATGAATGTTTTTCCATTAAATTTAAAAGAGGATTTATTTATGTCCATCATTAGGAAATCATGTTTAATATAATTACTGACTCATCTCTAAATGATTTTATTGTAAAGGTTATTGAGAATGATTTTGCAGTTCATCTTGAATCCTTATTAAACTTTTATGGCCTCATTTGCCATAACAGTCTGGTATCTGGGAAAAATCACTGTACTGACCAATCTATAGTGTTATTACTGTCCTTTTAGTGGTGAGGAAATGCCAGTTATTTATTGTTGATCCTTGATTTCTCAGTTGCATTTGAGACTGCGGACCATATACTTGTAGTTGTTTGACTTTTAGAGTCCTTTTAATTTTGGGACATACTCGGAGAATTATTTGTAGGAATAATTCCTCTAGTGATGATCTCGGGGTTGCATTGTATCCTGGAGCTTCATTTTGGGTTAGTTGTTGTTCACAATGCATATGCTTTCACTTCTTGATGATTTTGAATGATGGGATTTGCGGTATCACTGTTGTGCAAATTATACCCAAATATACACCTCTTCTTGCCTTAAGAATACGTGTCTTCCCTGACCAAGGTACAAACTGATCCAAATGCCCGCCTTGCTAAATGAGGAATACCCATTTGAAACTTGTACAAGACTAAGGTTATGACCATTCATGGAATTTATAAACCCCCTACTGCTTCAGGTCACTTGTCAGTTATCATCTGTGATAAAATCAATTGGAATTTCTGTTTTTGGTTTAGAGTCTAGGCAAGATCTTGATATTCTGATTTTAAGGGAATAATTATTAACTATTGTTACATTTTCTTTTTATTATCTTAGGAATATTAATAGAACTAATCATCTGATTTAAACAAAGAGTTTACCTCATATTCATATTATCAAAATGATCTTTACATTGTGATGGGTAATTGGGATATGGGCTGTCTGCATGTGGTGCAGTTTGCTACAGCATGTCTTTTAGCAAGAACCAGTAACTACTCCCATGTGACACCTTTGCTGTAATGTAGGATGAGCTGCTGCTGCCTTACTAGCCATCTAGGGTTTCATTTGGAGCACCCCTCAGGATTAAATTCTTTTCCCATTCTCATATAATGCTGCTGATGTCAGAATTCACCTCATCTGTAACTATGAGAACCATCTGCGGGACATCTTAGCAGACTTAGGACCATTATTTCAAAAAGAGGTGATCTCTGCCTTGCATATAAGGCAATCTTTGACCCTGCTTTATTGGAAATGCTACATATCCATAGGTCAAATGGTACATGGGTTACTCATTCTAAAGGCCTTAACCTGGTATGTGACATTAATAGAACCTGCTGGAGGGACAGATTTGTCTCCCAGAGGTGACCACACCTTTGGAACAGACACCCACTTCATGTCAAGCAATAGTCAGCAGTGGCAATTCATTGAAAAAGCTAATGCAAAAGAAAATATTTATTTCACACAAGTATGCCCCCACGCAACTAACAGCTACCCCCTTGGACAGCCAAATGGCAACACCATAGGGAATGCTGCTGTTGCAAACAATACTTGAGGTTGCACTAGGACAGAAGCACACAGGTTGTAGAGATAACAGAAAAAATAGGACACCGAAGACCAGATGTACTAAGGCATAGACACAAAGACCACACAACAGCTCAAGGGATGAGCAGCCTTAATAGGTAGTATACAGTGGTATGCTGTATGAAAATATTGTCAGCTATTCTCTGCGGAGAGAAAACACTAAGCATTTTTGTTTGCCTGTTATGCACCTGCCATGTTTTCTTTACATTCACATCAATACAAAATGTTTATTGGCCTTCAGTTGTGATTCTTATTCATTCAAGTTGCTTTAGTTAATGAGATCATTGTTGCCATATTCTGCATTGATTTGAAGCCCTGTGTCATTTTAAAATGTTTTTGAGCGAATGTCTCACATTGATTTTGGCATAAAGCACTGACAGTAGCTCCACATCTGGGGCCAGTTATCTTGTTGATAGTAGCCAAATTCAGCTGAGGGTAGGAGTTCTGTTCACTGCTATATTGGAAAACTTTGAGCTAGAACTATCTTCTGTGATGAGGATAATAACTCATGCACACTTTAAACTGTGAAATTAGTGGTGATTCAGTCATCTACTTATAAAGAGAATATCTCAATAATGTAAAAATGTCAGTACTTGTTTTTAGTCATAAATCCAGCTGATTTTGTTTTGACAGTTGAGATGGACAGACGATGTGTAATCTGACATTTTTTTAGCTGCTTGGCATAATATCCATGGTTGCTACGGCTTATCAGGCTTATATTTTAAATAGGTGTTATGTGGGTGTCTACTTCTCTATTTCATGAGAGAGAGAGAGAGATGCTTCTAAATGGAACTGCAGTGTATGGCTTGTGACATATAATAAAGGAAGAAAGTTTTTCCTCATTAGGAAAATGGTCTAAAAGGCTGGAAACATTTAGGTAAAATGGTAAATAAAGCTAAACGCATTCTCACTGAACTACTAATTCCTCATATGACTGATGCAGAAGTTTGGCAAAATTAATTTCCTACTACCAGTAATCACAGCATGAGAGTATGAAAATAATTATAAGTTACTGTAAATTAAACAAAATTGAATATCAGTGTGTATATTGAAATGTGCTAGGGGAATAACCCTCTCAAAGAATCATTGTTGAATTAATTTCTGAGTTCTGTACCAATAAAAGGAGTGTAAAATATGGTTACAAACTTTGGAGTTTGTTCACTAAACCCAGAACAAATTTTAATAATTGCTTATTAAGTTGTGCTAAATAAAGTCATTACCTTCTCCTCACCACATCCAAAGCAAAAGACCAGAAACAGAAGCTGGAGTCTACAAGTTAAAGAAGTTAAAGAAGTTAAAGTTTTTCGACTTTTCCCGGTTAGGGGTCGCCACAGCGGAACTGTGGTTCGCTAATTGGCAGTGGATTTTTACGATGCTGAGTTTGCCAGCCCAATACCCAGCCTTCAAGGAAGGCACACCCATTCATGCACGCATCTACCTGCATGTCTTTGGATGTCACTCAGCCACATGGGGGACATGCAGACTCCACACAGAAGGCGCTCCAGCCGAGAATCGAATGGGAGAACCTCTTGCTGTGAGGCAACAATGCTAACTGCTGCACCACCGTGGCTCTCAAGTTAAAGAAGTTAAATTCATATTAAATCAGATGTAGAAGAATTGCTTGAAAACTGTGGCAAAGTGGCAAGTACCATTGAGTGTTATAACAAAAGTGATATAAAAAGATGGAGCAGTCATTTAATAAAAATATGCATAGCAAGTGTACTAAGATGGTGAGGGAAATGCTTTGAGGAAATGTTGTAGTATGAATCAAGGACAGTGAAAAATTAAATTGTTGGGTAATTCATGTTAAAACTTCATTTTTGCTGTTTTTACTGTTCTGACTGCTTTTTCTGAACTTTGAATTTCTAGTACTTCTGTATTTCATAGCATAGGTTAGATTCAGTTTGGCTGAATGTAAGCTGTTTGGCATTACTTGAGCACTAAAACCAGACATTCTACATTAAGAGGGCCCTCCTGCACCCATTTGGCAGAAGTGTGTAGCCCAGTACCCATCTGAGTTATGGATTGTTGAAAAAGGTGCAGTTTTGGACTTTCCTATTGTTTAATTTGTGTTCAAACTGTTTAACTTCATTTGTATTTCAGCCCCACGTTTGAGTGTAGCTGTGCACTGTGCTGTGGGATTTAGCACTGCTGTGCATAGATGCAAATATCTACAAAAACAATTTCCCGTGATATCTGCTGTAGAACCATCCTTAGCTCCACTGCCTCTCAGCACTTCGGAGCAGGGTGGGAAGGCTTTTGAGCTAATGGAGAAATCACTGTCACCTCAGACCACCCTGCTGTCAGATCAAGTCTCTTGTCCTTCCCAGGTGCCAGTGATGATCTCTTCTCCTCTTCCTTCCCCAAGGCATAGAGACGCGGAGCCTCAGGGAGCCCCTGTGGGCGGCGTTGTCTCTCCTGAAACCCCCCCGGAGTACCCCTTGGAGGAGGTCCCTCGGAAGAGACTGTGCAAGAGGAAGCCCATAGACTCCCCTGAGTCTGTCACCTCTGATACTAACTTGGATGAGTCTGAGGGGTCCGCTAGGTCCCCCTCCAAGGATGTATCCTTTGCTGACATCCTGGAAATCCTGAAGCAGAGGGGTGACTGGCAGCCCTCCAACCCTTCGGAGGATGAATCGGTATACCTGGAGGCTTTTCCAACTCCTGGGTGACGCCCCCTTATGTCAAACTGCTAGGTGTCATATCCCGTAAGACCTGGACATTGCCTGATACAGTGGAGCATGTTCCAAGGAGGCCCAAGAAGTTTAATACTGCTCCCTCGGATAAAGAATTTTTTAAGAACGGGTCCTTGCAGATGCCATGGTGGTGGCAGCGGCCGTCAAGAAGGAACTCTCGGAGACCTCTTCATCTGTTCATTCTCCTAACAGAGAGTCTAGGATCATGGCCAGATTTGGAAAGAGTAACTTCCCTTCAGCGGCCTTTACCTTATGGTTACTGAACTACCTTAGCCATTTTACAAAACTTCAAAGGGATCTCCTATAGGAGCTAGGAGATTCCCTTCAGGGTACAGCAGCTTCAGGGTCTGCAAATAAAGTGTCTTCACAGCTCTCCACCCTCACTTCCATTGCAAACTCCTCCATGAGACACGTACACAGCGGATGGAGCGAGTAGGGCTGCAGCAGCAGGAATTTCCCTCAGGAGACATTCCTGGATGCATCTTTGCAATTTTGCCAAACCCTTTAGGTCTTCCTTCACCAATGCTCCCTTTGATGGTTCATCCCTTTTTGGACCAAATGTGAAAGATATTTTAACTAGGTGCGAGCAGGACAGGAAAACCTTATCTGTTGTGGGAGTTCGTTTTTTTTTTTCCCTGTCTAGACCTTATCCTAAAGGTCAAAAGGGTGGAAAAATGTGGTTCTACAAGTCCCAAAAAGGTTTTTCTGATGAATGGGGTGATTCTTCCCCCAGGGGCAGAGAGAAAAGTTATAATGGAAGACAATGACCTCACAGCAGAGCGGGTCCACAAAACCAGGGAGACAGAGATACGTTCTCTGGCAGGCCCTTCCAGTGCTCCTGAAAGGAGGCCTGTCTGCTTTTCTCTGGAGGCAGTCAGGGGTCAATTGTCACTGTACCCAAATGCCTAGCAAGAAATTTCCTGAGACAAATGGGTACAAACAGTAATATCCAGAGGTTATTACATACCCTTTTCTACCTCCCCACCAAAAAGCGGTCCATACCAGATGTCCCACCCGGCCAAAAGGACCATGCAACACAACAGGTAATCTCATTGCTAGAAAAAAGAGTTATCCAAGAGGTCCCCACAGACCAAACAGGATCTGGGACTTACTCAAGATTCTTTTTAGTTCCAAAAAAGACAGGGGGCTGGAGATCCATTCTAGATCTCAGCAAACTTAACAAATCAGTGAAGAAGTCAAAGTTCCGGATGGTAACTTGCAGTCTATCTTCCTGTTTATCAGGAAAAACAATTGGATGTGCTCAGTAGATCTCCAGAATGCATATTACCATATAAAGATGGACAGGCCATCCAGGAGACACTTACACTTTTGGCTGGTAGCCAGTCATTACCAATTTTGAGCCCTGCCTTTTAGTCTCACTACAGCCCTCAGACTGTTCACCAAATGCATGGTAGTGTTTATGGCTCACTTGAGACATCAGGGATTCTGGGTGTTTCCATATCTAGATGACTAGCTCCTCACGGCCACCATCAGGCATCTACTACTTCAAAAGAGGGATGAAAGCCTGTCACTTTGCGCCAGACTGGGCATCACAGTAAACTTAAAAAAAAAATCTGCCTTGTCGCCTTCTCAACATATTACCTTCTTAGGTGCAGATCTGGATTAAAAAAGCATGACAGCAAGACTTAGCCCAGACAGAATTCAGTCCCTTCACCAGGAAATCAGGATTTTGATGGCAAAGAGGAAAGTTCAAGCTAGATTTGTGCTGCAAGTTCTGGGTACCATGGCAGCAGCTATCCTCCTAGTCCCGCTTGCACATTTACACATGAGAGTTCTACAATGGTTGCTCTTTGCTCAGTGGTCAATGCAAGATCTTCCTCTGTCACAGCAGATTATCATCATTGAGTCATGCAAAAAAGGTCTTTGGTGGCTGCAGACAGATCAATTGTATCAGGGCCATCCCTTTGTTTTTCATCAACCGAACGCAGTACTGAACATGGATGCTTCCCAGATCGGGTGGGGGGGGGGCATTACCTGGGAATAACAGTCCCAGGGCTATGGCAAGATCATGAAAGCCACTTGGACATAAACGTTCTGGAGATGGGAGCAGTGCTTTATGCATTCCAGGCATTTCAAGACTCTCTTCCCATGGGAATGGTTGCAATTCAGGCAGACAACATGTCAGTAGTGTGGTATATAAACAACCAGGGAGGAACCAAATCTTACCCACTATGTCGGGAGGCACAACAAATTTGGCAATGGACAATCACCTCATTTCCCCCCCCAGAGAAGTCACCAAGGGATGCACTGGTTCATGATTGGCCCCGGGATTAATCTATGCCTTTCCCCCCTTTCCTCTAATCCCCAACATCATTCATAAAGCCGACTGTTGAAAAGCACTATGATCCTCATTGCTGCTTACTGGCCTTGTCAAGTTCCCTTTCTCTGGACCCATCTGCTGGAGGAACCTTGGATTCTGGATCCAATTCCAGACCTCTTGACCTATTCTTCGGGGGAGTTCCTTCCATATGTCCAAACCCTCAAGCTGACAGCATGGCTGCTCCAATTCCACGCATAGCCAGGTGTTACCCTTTTCCCCCTGCAGTGAGCCATATTCTCATTTCTTCCCATAAAGCATCCACGAGGAAATTATACTCCAGTAAGTGGAAAAGATTTTCATGCTGGGCTGCAAAACAGAACATAGAGCCTTTTACAGCTTCCATATCTGCAATTTTAGACTTTCTTACTGAACTTTTTGAAGAAGGAGCTGCTGCAGCTACCATCAGGGTTCAACTGGCAGCCATTTCTAACTTTCATACTGGAGAAATAGGAGTCCCGATTATGTCTCATAGGTTATGTAAGGCTTTCCTCAAAGGTACATTCTTACTCAGATGCCCAATCAGAAACCCCCCAGTCCATTGGGATCTAAATCTTACACTAACTTTGCTAATTTTACTGCCCTTTGAGCCTGCATCATCTTGTGATTTAAAATTTTTGTCATGGAAAACTCTCTTTTTAGTAGCCATAACCTCTGCCAGAAGGGTATCTGAGTTACAAGCTCTCTCTACTCCTCCTTTGTATATCATTTTTCACAAGGATAGGGTCTCCTTGAGAACTAATCCTGCATTCCTTCCCAAAGTCTGTTCAGAGAATAATTTGAACCTTTCCATTGAATTGCCAGTCTTTTTTCCAAACTATAGCGACAAGGCAGAATATTAATTGCATCAGCTGGATGTTCATAAACAATTATGCTTTTACCTACACAGGACAAAAGAGTTCAAGAAATCTGACCAGCTTTATGTGTCCTTTTTGGACAAAAAGCAAGGATTCCCAGTTTCCAAGGTAAACGTATCTAAGTGGTTTACTGATTGCACTTCTTTCTGCTACAATAAGCAGGGTTAGCAAATCTACCAGGAACGGTAAGAGGACATTCCACTAGAGCAGTCTCAACATCCTCTGCTTTTCAAGCTAGACTTCCTATTGATTCTCTATATGTGCAACCGCAACTTAGGTGAGACCTCATACCTTTATCACTCATTCCAAAGTAGATGTAGCCTCCCGGAACAAGTCCTCCTTTTTATCCACTATATTGAAGAGCCTTTTTTCCTGAGCCACCCTAGGATAAAGGTGCTAGGGATGCTGTCCCAACCAACAAGAATTACGACGAGATAGGACAACATAACATTAAGAAGTTATGTACTCACCATAACACTCTGTTTGTTGTCCATCTCGCCTATATTCTTGCATTCCACCCTCATTCCCCCATCCTGTATTCCTGGAGGAACTGGTGGATAACTATATACTATGCACATAGTTTTTTGATGGTTTGGAGCCTCTGTTCCTGTTCTTATAAGGTATATATATATATATATATATATATATATATATATATATATATACACACACACATATATATATATATATATATATATATATATATATATATGTTTTTTGTATATGTATATATATATATATATATATATATATATATATATATATATATATATATATATATATATACACAAATATATACAAATTTTCTGTGACTGTCTTTTGCTTGCAAACAAGATCTGGGGATTTGGCCAGGAGCATCATGGGATAGGGGGTTAGCCTCGAGCCAGTGGAAGCTCTCGAGCTTTAGTATTCGGCCGAGTCAGAGCTGAGAATGGCTCTGAACCCAACCAGCAAGAATATAGGTGAGATGGACAGCAAACCTATAATGTTTTGGTGAGTACATAACTTCTTATTTAGGTACCCTTCAAAGCTTTCCTGTTACTGAAGAGTGCTTCTCTTGTGAGTTTTTGAGGGTAGAAGTTTGGTTAACGGTTCTCCATTACTGGCAGCTATGTTCCCTTTGGGAAAAAAAAAATCCACATTATTTTTATGAAATAAACTTAACATTTTCTGCAATATATATTTTAAGCTAAGAAAAAAGTGTTTTAAGGGAGTGTCACATGACTTTTAGTCACTTTTAACTGTTAAGCGACTTTAAACTTTTGGGGAAAAGGTTGTTATATCTTAAACTTTATTTTTTTTTTTCCCTTCAACTAAAATTTGTGTTAAATTACTTTTGGGGGCTGGGGTAAGTGTTTAAAGTGCTTTATATTGTGATTTTGGTGGAAAAATCAACTTTTTAATACTTACTTGTTTCATTGAGTACTGCTGCCAGTCTTGCCTGGAATTCAGGCATCATTTGTGGTGCCACTTTGGAATAATCTACTGGTTCCTTGCTTCTTCCTTCTTTCAACCACAAAAAGAAGAACATTTCCAAACTCCCTTTGCACCTTCAACAGGCTACAAATTTGCCTTGGCTATAAATGGATGACTGTGGCCATTTCTGGTTCCACAGATGTTCATCTTTTTCCTTGGCTCTCTCTCTGGTATAGGACAGTAGTGGACTTAGCTCAGCATTTAGTTCAGACTCTTGACCCTTCCAATTTTCATGTTTCTAATAAAGAAAAAGGGATTCTTGATAGTCTGAGGATTTTCGGGACATCAAACAGGAAAATAATTATGAGGGGTCTACTTTATTTTTCTCTCCTCAGGCTTCTGATTCTGACTGAGATGAGGGTGTTTCTTCTGATAGTCCCGTAGAAGAATTTTCTTTTTCTAAAATAATATCTTGAATTAATCAGTTGTTTCAGTGGGAACAGAATGATATTTCACCCACTTTGAAGAAATAGTGCAGTGTATTACAACTGGAATTTTCTGAACCTACTCCAATTCCTCATGTTTTTCCAGTAATGGAAAATGTTTCTATTGTAACATGTTACTTGCCTGATAGCCAGTCTGATGCCTAAGAAAGTAGAAAGATTGTATAAAGGTCCTTATTCTTATATTTTTTTCTTTTCTTTTTTTTAAATACCTTTATTGAATTATCACTTGTGACATAGGCACACTTACATTTATGTAAAAGAAAATAAACCATATTGACTTGTTCACAGTTACAGACATTATACATCATATATCGTCTTTTGTACAATATAATCAACCCAACATTACATAAATTGGTCAATTCATGCATTCCGGTAAACCTCATTCCCCCACCAAAACATCTTTCTGCGTGTATTGTTCCAACAATTTCCATTTTTTTATATGTAATTTGCTCCTACATTTTCCTACCATTTCCAGTTCTTTTATCTCAGTTACAATATTCATTGCTTCAAATATGTTTTTTTTAGACTTTGATTTCCATTTTCTAGTAATTGTTTTTTTTTTTTCGTAGCCAACAGAATTAAACTTAACAAAGCCTTACTGTGTCTAGGCAATTCAGATCCTGTATCCCAGCTGAAAAAAATATTTCCTTAGTTATATCTATTTGCTCGCCCAGTATTTTTGACACAGTACTCTGTAGGGAATTTTTAAAGTCTGCCAACTCATTACATTCACAAAACATATATTCCCAATTATGTCTTCTTCCCCATCACACTTCCAACATCTGCCTTTTACCAGAGGAAAATTTTTTTGGAGTCTGCTTGGAGTATAAAAATCCCTACATTTTTTTTTATTTTATAACCCAGAAGTGATTTCCTTGGTAAATGCTGCTGCTGCTCCTTCTTCTGAACATCTACTAAATGCTAATTCTTCTACCTGTGATAAGGATGGGAAAGCCTTTGAAAGATTTGGAAAAAAAGTATGTTCTTTTGCGACACTTATTTTTGGAATTCTTAACTGTCAGGTTCACATATTAAAATGAATGCTTGCTTTTTTTATAATATGAGGAACATTATAGCTTCTTTTCACTCTTCTGATGAAAAATCATCCTTGTGTGATCTCATTTCTTCTGTGTCTCAAATGACTATGCCACTTCTAGAGCTGCAGAGGTTTACTTGGTTCCATACATAAAACATTCATGAAGATGTTAAAGGTGAACGTTTAAATCCCCCCTTACACAGAGATGTTGTGTTTGGAACATGTGCTGCAGAGGTCCTTAAAAAGTGTAATGAGAGAGGGGAAACTGATTCACAGAGTTTCTCAGATTTTCAGTCTTTCTTCTCTGAATGGTTTTACAGCTACCTCTGCACTGTTTTATAAAAAGCAAATTAAGCAGACAGAAGAAGATCTTGGCAAGAAGACTTTTAACAGCATTACCAAGGGGGATCCCAGAAGAAAGGAGGACCCCCCCCCCAAGAAACAAGCACAGTCCAACAAGTCTGAATGACTATCTATAGAATGTTCCACCCTTCCCAGTCTGACAGTCCTTTAATTCTTCCCAGAAATCTAGTTCTCCATTTCTTTCTTTCTTTGGTAACAATCTCAGACAAATGGTTTCTGAGAGTGATTCATCAGAGATACCAATGGCAGTGGGAACCTCTTCTCTTTTTCAGGGAATTCCTCCTTATCCACCAGATCAAACTTGTTCTTCCCTCCTGTCATTTAGGATCTGCAGCTTAGAGGGTGATAGAAGCTGTCCTTCCTTCAAAGAAATGGAAATGTCTTAATTTGAGAATGTTTCTGGTACTAAAGAAATAAGCTTTGTGGAGACCAGTTTTAGGTCTTTCTTTTCCATACCAGTTTGCAAAAATTCCAAAGTTCAAAATGTTATGCCTTCATAAACCGTTACCTCCCATTACCCCTTTAAGTTTTCTAGTGACCCCAGATTTAAAGGCTACTTGTCACCACATTGCTATACCACCAGATTTCAAATGTTTCTTAAGGTTTTCTGTGTCTGCACCCTGCTTCCAGTTTACCTTTATCCTTTGCTCCAAGAGTATTCACAAAGTGTCTATCTCCAGTGACAGCCTACTGCAGACTGCATGGCATTCACATTTCTTCTGTATTTGGACATCTTACTTATGTTTGCAGAGCCTTTTTCAAAGTATCAGAAATCTTTTACTTGGCAAGTGATCTTCTCAGATGGAGTTTCAGGAGAACATCCAAAAGTCTTGTTTGTCTCCTTCCCAGAGCATTGTTTTCTGGGATGTCTCCTAGATTCCTCAGTTCAAAGAGCTTTTCTTCCACAGAAAAAGTGAATCTGGATCTAGGTATATTCCTGAATTTTTCTAGTTAGACTAAAGCCTCAATAAGGGAATGTCTCAGGATACTAGGTTCCATGGCATCTATGAATGCTTATCATAATTGTTCACTGCTGCAATCACCTTAGCTGTATGGGTTATATCTTACCATGGATGTAACAGCTGGCTAGCTTCTAAAGCTTCAAGGTACCTTACATGCACCCAAACTGTCAGGAAGCTCAAGATGAACTGACTAAAAGACAAGTTTGGGTGCCAAGCACTTCAGAGCTTTACTGCCACCTGAATACACTTCTCTGAGGCTTTCAAAGATTGGCAGTTGGTTTATACTATTCCTTTGCAGGTTAGCCATGTTTGCTTGGGATATAGCTTTACAGCAAAATATCACTCTAAAGGCACCCTACATTGTGTCAGAACAAAACTCTGTGGCAAACAAGCTAAGCAGGGCAAGGATAGAGCCTCACAAATGGAAGGTAGATCAGGGGTCTTCCAAGTTTTGATCCATCTTTTAGGAGTTCCTCAAGTAGATCTCTTTGCTTCCTCCCTGAACAATCAGCTGACAAGATTCTGCTCCATGACTCCATGTAAGAAGTCCTGGAAGACAGATGTGTTTTCTTTTCGTTGGACAAGAATGTTCCTGTATGTTCTTCTAGCATTTGTCAGTAATACATAGGGTACTTCTGAATTGAGTCCCCAGGATCATTATGATGACTCGCTTCTGGCCCAAGCAACCATGGTTCTCCCTTCTTTTGGAAATGGCCAGGAGCAATTACCACAGACTTCCTGCCAGGCTAGATCTACTCACAAAAGAACAGGGATGTTTGATACATCCTGACACCAATCAACTTCAGTTGACTGCCTGCATGATAGTGTCTTAATTTTTTTTCAGACACTTCTTTACTGAGGATGTGCATCAGGTACTAATGGAGGAAAGAAAACCTGCTACTAGAAAATCATATAGTTGCAAATGGGAATTGTTTTCTAGTTTGTGCCAAAAACATAACCAGCACCCATTCAGGGCTAATTGTTCTTTTCTTTTACAATATTTGTGTGAGTTACTGTCCTATGACCTTTCTTACTCCTCTGTCAAGATTAATTTATCAGCCATTTTAGCATGTCTGCCCATGGATCCTTCTCTTTTAAGGCAGTCTTATGTCAAAATGTTTTTAAAAAGGGTTTTGCAAAAGAGGCCTCCATGAAAACTGGTATCCCCTCCTTGGGATGTTATCTTTGTGTTAGAGAAGCTAACACTTGCTCCATTTGAACCAGCAAACCTGGCTGACTTGAGGGTCTTAACATGGAAAACAGTTTTACTGATTGTTCTGACCTCTGCAAGAAGAGTATCTGAGTTACAGGCTCTTATGACGAGTTAACCCTACCTTATTTTCCACAGGGACATTTTTTTTTTGAGAGCTAATCTTTTTATGCCTAAATAGCATCAAAGTTAACTTTAAGCCAAGCTGTTTATCTCCTCTTTTTCTCTCCTGAACCCCAAAATGAGGGAGAATGGATGCTCTATACCTTAGATGTCCACAGACAACTCAGTCATTATATTGACAGAACTAAATATTTCAGATCTTCGGATCAATTCTTCTTTTCTTGTAAAGGTAAGAAGAATGCTCAGCCTGTGTCAAGACAGATTTCAAATTGGTTGTCTAAGGCTATTACCTTTTGTTATACTCACCAGAACAAAACTATTCCAGGCAGGGTCAAGACCCACTATTTTGGGGCCTTGGCTTCTTCTGTGGCATTTGGGAAAATGTTAGATTCTAGAAATATTCTAGAAGCAGCATCTTGGTCCTCTCTGCATACTTTTAAAAATCATTATAAGCTTGATTCCTTCTCTAGGTGTAACTCAGGCTTTGCAAGGGCTATTTTCAGGGTCTCCTGGGCTTTTCTCCTTCCACCTGCCAAATCTGGTAAGCTAGGCTAATCTATTCATATAGGTTAGACTATTGCAGCAGTGATCAATATGAGGAACATAATACAGTTGTGTAAGTAAACTTTCCATAACAGCAGATATGAATGGAAAATGAATCATGGTATTCCAATAATTGATTCAACAGTGGTGAGCACCTCAGACAGATCTATTAGTATTCATTTGCAACAATCAACTGCCAAAATTCTGTTCCAGGCCTCCATGCAACAAGGCTTGTAAAGTAGATGCATTTTTTTTCCTTGGACAGGAATTTTCCTGTATATCGTATTCCACCCTTTCCACTAATACCCAGGATCATTCTGAAGATTCAGAGGGGCTCTCCAAAGATCATTCTGGTGACTAGCTTTTGGCTAAGGCAACAACAATTCTCCCTTCTTTTGGAAATGGTCACGGGGAATTACTACAAGCCTCCTCACAGATTTGACCTACTCACAGAATCCAGGGGTGCTTGATGCATCCCATCTTGAAACAACTTGAACTAATTGCTTTAATGATTGTATTTTAATACATTTTATTCTTCTATTTTCTGAAGACATGCAGTATTAAAAGAGGCAAAGAAATCTGCTAGTAGGAAATCATGATTAGCAAACAGAAAAAAAATGAATTGGTGCCAAGAAAAGATCCAGGACCCTTTTAAGGCTAGTAGTTCTCTGGTTATACAGTATTTGTGTATGTTATTATTCTCTGGTCTTTCTTACTCCTCTTTCAAGGTGCACTTGTTGACCATTCCAGCATGCCTGCCCATCTTTCAGTGAATTCCCATATCAAAATGAAAGGGAAGTTGCACATTAGGCCTCCTAGAAAACTGATGGATCCTCCCTGGGATGTCAACTTTGTTATTGGAAAAATTAGCTCTAGCTCCATTGTAACTAGCTCATCAGGCTGATTTGAGCTTCTTAATATGTTAATCAGGTTTACTGATTACTCAGACTTCTGCAGGAACAGTGTCTGAGTTGCAAGCTGTTGTAGTGGGTCAACCTGATCCTATTTTCCTCAAAGAAAGGGTTTCCTTAAAACCTAATCTTCCTTTTATGTCTAAATCGATATCCAAATTTACTTTGAGCCAAGCTATCCATTTCACTTTCTTCTTTCCAGAGAAAGGATTCTCCATTTTTTCGGATGTCGACAGACAACTCAGATATTATCCTAACAAAACTAAATGGTCAGAATTTTTGACAACAAAAGAAATGCACCATTGTATCCTTTGGGAAGGATTGTGTCTAGATCGAGAGATGTCATTATCCTCATTTACTCAGCCCTAGTACTTATCTATGAACCTATAAATCTGAAAGTGTAAATTAAAGTGAACAGTCACCATTAAAGTTTGAGAAATTCAAAAATGTTATACAGGCATACAGTAACAGTGATTTAATGCAAAACTGAGCAGAATACTTGTTAATTTGGGGTCTTATCAGAGATACTTGCATTACAAGATGGATGAAATATATGATGCTATTCTTGAGCTAGCTGCTAAGTGTAAGACTCTGGAAGCTGAGAGCAAAATCCTAACATTCTTTGAAGGAAACAAACACCATACATCTGTTAACTCTTAGTTCTAAGGCTAATCTGATCACAAGAAAGTTATACTTGTGTGGTAGAACTGCCATAAAGGAAAATACACTAAATTTTTGAAAGGTGTCTAATGCAGAACAATTCAGAGTCTGGTAACCACAGATAAAACTGAAAAGAACAGTACAGAAGGCCAGACTATAGAACCAAATATTTTAAACCAAATATTCTAAACCAAACTAAGTCACACAGGGAGTTTACAAAGTCCCTCAGAATAACAAAGTGTTGAATACAGTCCACTCATGGAATATAAACCATCAGACTCATTATCTGTTTAATTACTCTTCTGAGGAAGATCCACAGATGTTAAAGTCTAAAAGTAAAAGGACCAGTGCTTACCATACCCTTCTGCAACAAGAAAAGTCTCCCTGTAAATGGGCCTGCAACTGAGATACAGCGTGCTGAATAAAATGAAAATAATTTCAAACTGTCTGATATCATGGAAACTGCTCTTCTGTGTAAGAAAGTAGAAAACATAGCCAGCATGCAGCTACTAAGGAAGACTTGTGCTATAGCTGAGACAGTATCACACTAAAGTATGAATTTGAAAATGAAAATGAAGTGATCAGCTCTAAGCTGAAAAAAAAGAGACAACAGAGTCTTTGAGACAGAATTAGTGAAATAGCGAACCCTAGAAAGAAGTCAAGTGATAGAAAATTACAGTATATTAATTAACATATACAACATGGGATTGGATGATATGAATAGAATAAAACCCAGCAAAGAGAGTTTTCATGCTGTAAATGGACAAGGGCTATCAACTGTGATATATATGTATATATGTATATATATATATATATGTATATATGTATATATATATAAATATATATATATATATATATATATATATATATATGTATATATATAAATATATATATATATATATATATATATATATGTATATATATATATATGTATATATATATATATATATATGTATATATATATATATATATATATATATATATATATATATAAATATATATATATATATATATATATATATATGTATATATGTATATATATAAATATATGTATATATATATATATATATATATATGTATATATGTATATATATATAATATATATATATATATATATATATATATATATATATATATATATATATATATATATATATATATATATGTATATATATATATATATATATATATATATATATATGTGTGCATATATATATATATATATATATATATATATATATATATATATATATGTGTGTGCATATATATATATATATATATATTTTTTTTATTTTATTTATTTATTTTACATTTGTTGACCGGGCTAGTCTAGCTGGATATATGTCCATTTTCAGTAGAGGCCCGGGGAGAAAAGCTCCACACATAACATAAGCAAGACAGATAGACAAGTTGTTAATAAAGACTTACACATAAAAATATACATTTAAATCAACTAGTAATCAAAAATCAGCATACATTAAAGGAACTCAAAAAATTTAAACTCATACACAATGTTCTGTCGATTTCAAAGCAAGTTTACCTAAAACATATGGTTATGCAGTAAGGCAACAGCCATGAAGATTACAGTAAAAGCTCTAAGGGAAGAGAAGTAGAAGGAGTATGAAGGAAAGAAAAGAAATGGCACAAGGCCAGAATCATAAGTAAGAGAGGAGAAGAAAAAAGACAGTCAAGACGAGGTGGGAGAGATAGTAGGCGTGGGTCAGAGCATAAGAGGACAGCAGGGAAGGGAAGCAGGGTGAGCGTTAGTTTTCAGGCAAAATGAAGGGTTAAAGGTTAGGAGAGATTAAGGAGAGGGAAGTTAGCCTGGAGTACTACAAGAACAGAGCCAGTGGTTTTGGAAAGTTAGCCTGGAGTACTACAAGAACAGAGCCAGTGGTTTTGGAAATGTAGTTTGATTTGTTGTTTGAAGAGAGGTAGGGATGAGATTAGTGTTAACTCTTTAGGCAGCAAATTCCATACTCTGCCTACAGTATTGGTGAAAAGAGAGTCACCAGCTAAGTTGTGGGCCTTTATGGGTTTGGTCATAAGTTTACAGGAGGAACTAAGAGAGGTGAGATTGTTATAATGGAGTAGAAGTTGTGAAAGTATATGGGTGTTACTAGGTTGGTACAGTAAATTGTGGGCAATTGTAAGTTGTGAAATATTAAGATAGTTTTGTAGTTCCAGCCAGCCTAACTGTTTCAAATTGAGGCAGTGATGTGTTCTAAAAGGGTTACCAGTGGCGAAGCGGGCAATGTTATTATAGCAAGTTGCTAGTTTGTTTAGGTTAGTTTTTTTAAGGTTGGTGAAGATAGGAGGCATAGAAGAGAGTTGATATAAGATGGGAGTGAGCAATAGTAGCTCTAGTTGATGGGGTAAGAAATGGTTTTATATGGTATAAAGATCCAATTTTTCTGTTAACAGTTTTGATGGTGTTGTTGATGTGTTGGTCAAAAGAGATTGTTATCAATGGTAACACCAAGTAGTTTTGTTGTGGAGTCAGGAGAGATGATAGTTTTGTTGTTTGAGTAGATAGAAGTTAAGTGGAGAGGTGCAGTGGTGGGGTGAAGAGGAGAAGTTTGTTTTTTTTGGCATTGAGAAGTAGATACCATCTAGTAAACCATGTTTCTACAGTGTTGAATGTAGTTTGAGTTAGAGTGGTTAGATCAGAGGAGGTGGATGCTGAACAAATGATAGTAGAGTCGTCTGCATATTGAATGCAGGTAGCTTGAGGAATTACAGAGTGGAGATCATTAATATAGAGGGAGAAGAGGAGAGGACCAAGGATAGAGCCTTGAGGGACACCAATTGCAATGGGAAGTAAGGAGGAGATATGGTTTTCCCAAAGAACGGCTTGTTGTCTGTTACTGAGGTATGATGTAAACCAGTTGATGGCATGGCTGTCAAATGAGAGGGATTTGAGAATGCTAATTAGTGAAGAGTGGTTGACCATGTCAAGAGCTTTAGAGAGGTCAATGAATAGGGCAGAAGAGAGTAGGTTCTTGTTGCGATTGCTGTTAATGGTATCTGCAAAGGGAAGGAGGGCAGTGGTAGTACTATGGTGGGGTCTAAAGCCATGCTGACAGTGAGCTAAAATATTGTGAAGAGATAGGTACTGTACCAGTTGCTGATGTATACATTTCTCCATAATTTTTGCTAATGGAGAGAGAAGAGCAATAGGTCTAAAGTTGGAATAGTCAAATACTCTCTGACTGCTATCCCTGGAAAGTACAGGACAGTGCCTTTCTGTTATCCCACTACCGCAAGCTTCCATGAAAGTATGTCTACCAATACCATCATGTATAGCTCATAACCTAGTTACACTGCTAAGCTTTATTGTTTGCCCCAGCTTGCCTGCCAGCAGCAGCTCTCCCCTTCCACTCCTTAATACCTGTCTCCCTCTCCCTTTACACTGCTACCTAGCCTGCACTCTCTCAGCTATTGTTCTGGTTCTACCTTGAAAGCCCCTGTGTATGCTCACTGCACTTTTGACTCTTACACACTATATCCATTTTACCTGGATTCCTTTCTAACTACTTCCCCTATCGCTCCTTACCTATTTCTATCCCTGTCCTCCCTTTGAGGTACTCTCCTTTTCCTCTCCTCCCAGGTTACCTTCTCTTACCCTGACTTACCTAGCTTTCTCTGATACTTTTTCCTTCTTCTTTGTGTATCCCGCTCCGTTCGCCCTGCGGGCTCACTCCGCTCCCCTCCCTACCCCCAATTCCCACCCACCCCCCGGGGTCCTAACCTTATACTTCTCTAGTCCCTCCCCTAGACCTACCATCCAATCCTTTTGTCTTTACCACCACACTAATCCCCTCCCCTCCACACTCTCCATATCCTCCTCCCTCATTTCTCTTTTACATACTAGCCCTCCTTACACTACTCACACCTACTCTCTTCTACCACTATTACGTCTCTTTCTATAACTACCATACCTCCTGTTACACTTCTATATATCCCTTCTTTACATCATACACCCACACTTCCTCTAGACTACCCCTAATCTGTGACTTTTTCCCTACAACCTCCTCTAACTTACTTACTCTTTAACATGAGTCTCAATCTATACACACTGTTTTTACTCTTGATTCTACTCTTAACTACTCTTTACTCAACCTACCTCCTTACCTTTTTCGAGTATCCACTTCTCCTTCAGCCAACAAATTCACAGACACACACTTCTTCCTTCTATACTTCTCTGAATTCTTTCTCCAATACCAATACTACCCCAAGATACCTCCTACCCAAATACCATAGGTACTCCCATCTCTCCTACACTCTACACTCAAACAAAAAAATAAGACCTCTAACCCTTCTTAGTATCAAAATCACATCTAATCCTATCAATCCTACCTTACAAGACGGTGACATTCATCCCAACCCTGGCCCCATACATCCTTCTACACAAACACCCAAACATGGCACCAATACTACACTCCTCATAGGACACCTTAACATACGCAGTGTAAACAACAAAGTACCCTACCTTCACACTCTCCTAGATATACACAGCTTTGACATTCTCTGTCTCTCTGAAACCTGGCTAAAGCCAGCCACTAAGGATACTGAGATTATACCACAAGGCTATAATATACTCAGGCTTGACCGTAACAAACGAAAGGGTGGTGGTGTAGCAATACTGTTTAAGAACCATCTTAATATCTCTACCCTACCAGCCTGTCCAACCCAAGATAGTAAGGTG